>NC_053157.1:93211926-93511926 GCF_016835505.1 Polypterus senegalus
TTTGGGGGTTTGTGGTGCACATATTTATTGTAAATAAACGTGTTTGTGGGTGACATGAATGTGTCTGCCTGTATGTGTCTGGGTCAACTTCCACTATATATATATATATATAAAACAAGGTTTTTAACAGGTGATTGTGAAGTCAGCAGGCTGAGTTTGGGGGTTCATCAGCACTCTTAAATCTGAAGTATGTCATCTCTCTCAGGGATTATTTTAACAAGAGTAATTTACCAGATCTGCTCTATATTGAAATAAACTCAGATGATGAATATGAATGCAACAGACTTTCTTTATCTAATATTGGTAAAGCACTAGACCTACCTGATTTATTGAAGACTGCATTCCGAATATATCATGTAATAACGAAAACAAGATATGAGGTGACCACATCTGAGCATTTATTGTGCAACAGCAAGGAGGTCTGTCTAGAATTGTTAGATATGAATTGAACATCAAACAAATAGCCACTGAATGGTCGATATCCCTCCAGTATTTGGTAGTAAAAAGTGGTAATAACATCTTCTGTTATCCTGTTCATTGTTCCTCATCATCGTGGGTGATTGTAACATCAGCATTTATAATCCTACAGTATATTTGACCATGCACAAATTGTGCTATTTGTTCATGGCCTTCTTCTTTTTTTCCCCTGCTCATTTCTTAATCTAATTCAGAAGTTTGACTTTCAAATATTTATCAATTATTTGGTGTTTTAATATTTTATTTTAGTTTGAATCCTGTGTTATTAATGTCATCTTTGCTTACATTCCTATTGTATTCCTTTGAATATTTGTGAAGTTCTTTGAGAAACTGAAAAGTACTATATAAATAAAATGTTTATTATTATTACAAATTGCCAACAGTTTGGGTTTTATTGTTGACTTGGTCAGTGTCTGTATGGAGTTTGCATGTTCTCCCCATGTACCTGTATATGTAAATTGAATGTGCATAACTTCAAGCAATGTTATATATCTGGATATTCGAAGAGTGTCATTAAACACTCTCAATTGCTAAAATACATTTATTCCTACATCTTTTTTAAATTACACCCATCTTTGATAGGCTCACAGTAGATCCGAGATGTTGCTTTAAAAGATACTGTAGAAATGCACCATACACATGGAAAAGCTTTAATCATTATTTTCGTTATTACTATTAACACAGTTCAAGTAGTGACTTCAGCAGTTTTTAAAAAATAATCAAAGAAAGAATTACCTGTAAAAATACACTTTCAAAGTTTCAATCAATCAATCAATCAACATTTATTTATATAGCACATATTCATACAAAAAAATGTAGCTCAAAGTGCTTTACAAAACGAATAGAAAAATAGAAGACACAATAAAAAATAAACATAAGTCAATATTAATTAACATAGAATAAGTAAGGTGCGATGGCCAGGGTGGACAGAAAAAACAAAAAAAAACTCCAAGAGCTGGAGAAAAAAAATAAAATCTGTAGGGGTTCCAGACCACGAGACCGCCCAGTCCCCTCTGGGCAATCTACCTAACATAAATCAAACAGTCCTCTTTGTATTTAGGGTTTTCATGGAAGGACCTGATGATGATGGTCACGTAGACTTCTGGCTTCTTTCAGTCCATCAATGTTGGTGCATCATGATGCTTTGAGTAGGTGATGGTGGCGCAGGCTGGAAAAAGAAACAGAAGAGAGAGTTGGGGTCAGTACGGATTTTAGAGCCACTATGAATAGTTATTGTGATGAATTGAACATACAGAGAGTATCAGTATTAAGTTAAAGTGAAGTTATGAGAAGGCCATGTTAAAGTAATGTGTTTTCAGCAGTGTTTTAAAGTGCTCTACTGTATTTGCCTGGCGAATTCCTATTGGCAGGCTATTTCAGATTTTAGGTGCATAACAGCAGAAGGCCACCTCACCACTTCTTTTAAGTTTAGCTTTTGGAATTATAAGGAGACACTCATTTGAAGATCTAAGGTTACGATTTGGAATATAATGTGTCAGGCATTCCGATATATAAGATGGAGCGAGATTATATAAGGCTTTATAAACCATAAACAGTATTTTAAAGTCAATCCTGAATGACACAGGCAACCAGTGTAGTGACATCAAAACTGGAGAAATGTGTTCGGATTTTCTTTTCCTAGTTAGGATTCTAGCAGCTGCATTCTGCACTCGTTGCAAGTGATTTATGTCTTTTTTGGGTAGTCCTGAGAGGAGTGCGTTACAGTAATCTAGTCTACTGAAAACAAAAGCGTGAATTAATTTCTCTGCATCTTTCAATGATATAAGAGGTCTAACTTTTGCTATGTTTCTTAAGTGAAAAAATGCTGTCCTAGTGGTCTGATGAATATGCGATTTAAAATTCAGATTACAGTCAATGGTTACCCCTAAGTTTTTTACTTCCGTCTTAACTTTTAATCCTAGTGCATCAAGTTTATTTCTGATAACCTCATTGAATCCATTATTGCCAATTACTAAGATTTCAGTTTTCTCTTTATTTAGTTTGAGAAAATTACTATTCATCCATTCAGAAATACCAGTAAGACATTGTGTTAGTGTATCGAAAGAGTCGGAGTCATCAGGTGTTATTGATAAGTACAGCTGTGTGTCATCAGCATAGCTGTGGTAACTCACGTTGTAAACTGAGATAATCTGACCTAACGGAAGCATATAGATTGAGAAGAGCAGCGGACCCAGGATCGAGCCTTGTGGAACACCATATCGGATATCATGTGTCTTTGAGATGTGATTACCACAACTCACAAAGATGGATAATGACATATTGTCAGTTAAGTTACCAATATAAATATAGTAGTTAGGCGCTGCCATGAGTGGCAGCCTTTCCAGCAGCTCTGTGTACAACTTTATCTTCTTTATCCTTCTACCTTTTTCTCTATCTGATCACTCCAACCACGTTTTTATGTGGTCTCGTTTTCCTGGACACTTTTTACTACTTGAACATGGATTTTCATCAGATTTTCTGTCTAATTGCATATAGCGCTGAACTTACTGCTCTGTACTATTCTGTCCTCTGCATGTCCTGGAGTACAAAAGAAACACCACCATACAGTAACATGTGCGAACTGGCAAGATTGGGGGAAAAAAACAAGCGGTCACTGATTACAAACCGCAAGATGAATGAAAGAGACAATATATGTAAAAACATCATCGCACTAATGCAATATTATTTGAAAACGAACAGCGTCAGATCGGGCGCATATTCAAACCCGATCTGACGCTGTTCGTTTTTAGATAATATTGCATGTACTTTACTATTTTAGAATAAAAACATACATTTGATTTGTGTTTGAGCGACACGGACATGCTCAAAAAATAGACGTGTAATGTCACGAAAAGCGCATGCAGTCACTGCAGTTCACAAGCATTGGTACAAGAATGCAGTCACAAGTATGATGCAGAGCTACAGCATATCTTTATGTGAAAACAGCAGTGTCAGATGGGGGGAGGTAGGGAAGGATCTTGAACACGACTGAGAGAATGAAAAGTGAATAAAAAAAAAAACTAACCTTTACAAGTATCATAAATTACACTGGCTGCTACGCACTGAAATCAAATGTATGTTTTTATTTTAAAATAGTAAGAATAAGAGCAGTTTACTTCTCAAGAGAGAATCATGCGGGATCGAACTCATGACCTTTTGATTACTAGTCAGCAGCTGGTACCATTACACTACCATGGCAGTTGTGATGAGTATCTGTCAATGTGGCATGCCAAGGCGGCTTTTTTCTGCACTTATATTTTTGAATAAAAGCATATTTGTTGTGTTATATTTGTATCTTTTGTGAAACTGTTAATTTGATATTTGATATGTTTCTGTTTTAAAAATGTGTTTACACGGATTACTGTAGAAATGGAACATACGTGAAATGCGTGTATTCCAAATAATGATCTATTATTTCCACTCTAAAACTTCACTTCACTCCCAGATAATCAATCAAGGTATGAGCTGGGAGAAGTTCGTGCACGTTCTAAGTCGGTGGGGGGATGGAATAGCTGGCTTCTTGCAACTTTTCTTTATCAGCACATTTAGATTAACAAAAGACACTGGTGGAGAGGTGAGAATGGTTTTAAGAAGCGATTTAAGGTGGGACGGATCTACGAGTTTTTTCGTAGGCTCTGGTAATTCTAGTGTTAAACAATGCGGCGATACAGGTAAGAGAGACCCATACCATACATAATAGAGGGATGCAGAGTGACAAGGGCCCGCTGTTAATCCATAGTGGGTGTCAAGTAGCTGCGAGCCCTACAAGGGACTGTGCCATAATGACGGAAGGAGTGGGGGAAGCACCGATTGAATCGGAGCAGCTGAAAAGTGCTGTCTCCCGGAACGATGAGGTGCTGAAGATGCTGCCCCTAGTCAATGTAAAAACAAAGGGCGTTCAGACAGCAAAGGGTCTCTCTTTGACTCATAGAGAGACCCAAACGGTGGACAAGCCCCGGATTAAACAGGAGATCCCTAAAATAAAACGGGAGTCTCCTGACAAAGTGGAAAAGGGCCATAAAAGCCCAAGGGCGGCCGGTGATTCCTCCTTAGAGGAGAAAAAGGCGGGGCTACAAGTGCCAAGGTGCTTTCAGTCTTGCAGAGGGATGCAACCGGGAGGACAGCGGCTGTGCTATGAATGCCGCAGGCCGGGCCACAGATGGTGAAGCTGCCCTAGGAGGACAGGGGTGCAAAAACCTGAATTTTATACTGTTCCTCCTAGGTTTTCACGGGAGTGGCAAAGACATCACCAAGGCTCGATCGGTGGATCCTCCTGGAGGAAGATGTCCCTCGTGGGGCTGGACGCTCCAAACCACGGTTTTTCGCTTGGGGAAGAGTACTGTGGTCTATGGCCGGCTTGTCATCACGGCCAATATCCCCAGGCCGCCAGATGGAGCTCTCCCTGCAGCATGGAGTTGCCCTGGATACCAGCAGGGAATCATGGACTATGGAGTTTTCCCTACAAACCTGCTGGAAATCCCAGGGGCCAACAGAAGACGCTGCAGGGAGACCCAGAGAGTCATATGTGCCCTATAACCTGGAAGTGCGTCATAGGCAAAGCGACAGTAGAAGTGACGTACTTCTGGGATGAAGAAAATGACTTTTTATGTGACCCAGAAGTGATAAGGAATCATGGACTGAAGGATTGGAAACACTTCTGGGTCAGGGACTATAAAGGACTATGGGAAATCCCCAGACGTTGAGCTGAGCTGGGTGGAAGGGTGGCAATGCGTCTGGGAGTGGTGGAGTGATTATTATTGTGTATTTGTGTGAATTTAATGAGTATTGTGGATAGGAGGGTGCTTGTGCACTGTATTTGTCCAAATAAAGAAGATTATTGGACTTTTACCTGGTGTCTGATGTCTTGGACAAGGGTTCAAGGGAGCGATAGCGCCCACTATCTGTCAGACTATCTATCTATAACAGTAAAATGTAAGTATAAGAGTATATTTGAGAAGAGACCTTAACTGCTTCCAAAGGCAATCTCAGAAATAAAAAAGAAAACACTTGAAATTAAATAACCATTTGATTAAAGTTGGTGAAGGTTAAAGAAGCAAATAACATCAAATTACACTACCTGTTTCATTTTTGCATTTTTGATTATACTGGAAGCTTTGAAGTGTCAGATTATCAGGAGAAAATGGAGTTCTATCACAGACAGTAAAATAGTATTAAGTTGATAGGTACAACATGAATGACATGACAACTACCTGTATGAAGAAAACTGTTTTTATATTTTCAAAACTGTGTCCATGTGGTCATTCTCGGTGAGTAATGCAAAACTAGCAAAATGTGACAAAAAATTAGTTAACAACTGAAAAATTTAAACTAAATAAAAACTAAAAAAAAAGAATGAAAACTAAAATTAGAAAATGGCAAAAATCTAAAACTTAATAAAAACTACATAAAAAGTAAAGCTAAAAAAATTATACAAAATAAAATGAAATAAATAAAAACTAGGAAAAAAAATTGATTTTTATACAGGCAAAAATATTCACCATGTAGCCATCATATAGATGAATGGATGGGGAAGGTCCATAATTTATCATCATTGTGATGAAGTTATTAAACACATTTCAAATATATTATTGTATTGAATAAACTGTATAGGTTTATATTTCTGAATTATTTCAGATTGAAGATGCTGCACAGAGATTCCAACATTCACTTGAAATCTACTTTATCAACTAGAGGATTGTAATAACCAAGGCTCTGCTGAAAATATATTATGGGAAAAAAAACTCAGCGCTGTTGCTGAGTTTTAGAAATAATCTGCTACATCACATCAGTTTTGTGGTAGACAATTGAATGCCCCAGAAATGTCGATGTGTTGCTATGAAATGTTCGAATATATGTCTCAGTCAACAAACCAGCAAATACATATTGTGCTCTGATAATCATTTTCAACATTCATTTACAAATATAAAGCTATTCTACTTAAATAAACTGGCCTCAATTTATCAGGTAGCTTACTATGGGACATAACATAGACTTCTAAGTCTTCTACAACTTTGTAACACAGTGTAATGAAGAACTGTTGTGTAGTAATAATTGTTTGATGGTGCCTTGGTACATTAATATATTTGTGCAGAATGCCAATTTTCTTAACATTCAAAAGGCAATATGAATGAATACCAAAAAAGAGATTATTTATTGAGATGCACAATTTCACTAAAATACAAAAATGGACAGCAATTGTGTTTTTTAAATGCTTGTACTGAATTCTTTGAATTTTGTAGGCAGACAGCAGAAAACAGCATTTGGGCAAAATAACGGGAAAGTACAGTCAAATTATTAGTCATGGAAGTTGTTTTGTGTGGGCAGAATTATTCACATGTACATGATTGTTATTTTCTTGTTTTTTTTATTTCAGAAAAATATACTGCCCATTTCTGTGCATCATGGAGAGTTCAGTCTATTGTTGGATTTAAGTCCCCGTGAACTTCCTCCATGTAACACTTGTCTTTAGCATTTGGAATGATATATTTATCAGTGGCCAGTGTTGTGGTGCACTGGTTAGCTTCAGAGTCCTACATTTGAATTTGTCCTTGACATTCTCTATGCAGAGTTTGTTTAGCTTCTTCTTGTGTATGCAGGGTTTTCTCCGACTTCTACATCATAACAACACAGAATTGGTGAGTCTAAATTGGTAGAGAAGAGTTGTGTGTGTGAATGTGAGCTATTTTGTACCTGAAGCAGCCAGGATGGGTTCCAGCACACACAACCCTCACATTACATAATGAATGGATAAACAAAAACAAATTACACTTTCTTACCTTCACCAATAGAATATAAGTTACTCTTTTCAAGTACATGAGTAGTTTTTAAAACAGATAAATCACTAAAAAGCAAATTACTGGAATTGCTGAATGATCTTCAAAGTTGTCAATGGATGACAGGAATGTACAATTTTCAGTCTTTTCAAGAGTGTTTTTCATCATCGTTCAGACCATGAGACTTAGCTAATGCAATCCATAATGTGAGCATCATGTTAAAATCTATATTCTGCATATTCACGGATAAGTCAATTATCAAAAAGCAATTTTAATTTAGTTGTAATGGATAAATATATTTAAAATGTAACAAGTTTTTATTTTATTACATTTCAACTGAGTAGTGTATAGCATATAGAATCCATCCATCCATTCATTATCCATCCCACTATATCCTAACTACAGGGTCACTGGGGTCTGCTGGAGCCAATCCCAGCCAACACAGGGCTCAAGGCAGGAAACAAACCCCAGGTAGGGTGCCAGCCCACCACAGAATCCATTGCAAATTATATAATTAAATATCATATACTGAATACATTATGTACTTTATACATTAGTAAAATTAAAGTTTACCTTATTTCCCTTTTCATTTTCTACAATAGCAAGGAAAAAAGAAGGGAAAGGAAAATATATTAGACAAAAATGCAAGTAGGCATTAAAAAATTATGAAAATGGCTAGAAATTTTATAGTGATTATATGTAATCAATGAATAATTTAAGAGTGCTAGCTGAGCAGATTATGGATTTAAAAAATTGAGCTGTATCTCATTGAATGGATTGATTTTTCACAGATTTTCCACATTAACAACTTTTTACTCAGTTCTTTGCAAAAATAATATAGTAGGTGGATTACTACAGAAAACAGAAAAGAGATTTTGATATAATAGACTATCGCACAAGCATGCTTAAAGAACAATGGTGCTTCATACAGTCTTACTCTGTAAAAGGCTATTACACAATGAGAATTTACGGACATTCTGATAGTTCTCAATAAGTAGAGAAACACTAGTATGGTATAAGCCAGGGACCCAGCCAAAAAGCCACCACAGAAGGCAAGCATCTAAATACATCTCTTGAATGTAGGGTGTAATTGTGTATAAAGTTTGACAGTCAACAAAGATCTATGCGATTCACAGTTTTGAAGTAAATTACCCCATGTTTTATGCAAAGTAAGAAAGATTATATTCTGTCTAGGGCTGACTTTCACACATTATTCTACCAATTGTGAAGTCCATTTCCAAGTTCTGTTTTGTATTATTTATGTGTGATGAAAGACTGCTGTAGTGTTCATAGACTTCATTATGGTTTCCTTTACTGTTACAGCCATCCATGCATGCCTAGACTTTAGCAAAGATCTACCAAAGCAGTAGCTAGGGACTCTGATCTGTAGGGATCCCCAAAATCAGTGTTAATTTGTTGGATTTGCCAGAGACCTTATTTGCTGAATTATTTCCTGAAAATTTAAAATCCTGCTTTGTGAGGAATTCGTAAGGCTAATACAGTGGAACACTTTAAAAAACTGCTGAAAACACATTACTTTAACATGGCTTTCTTATAGCTTCATTTTAGTTAAATCCTGATACTCTGTATATTCAATTAATTATCATTATCACTCATGGTGGCTCCAAAATCTGTACTAACCCCTACTTTCTCTGCTGTTCTTTTTCTGGTTTTCTGTGGTGGCGATCTGCACCACCACCACCTGATCAAAGCACCGTGATGTCCCTACATTGATGGGTTAAAGGCCAGAAGTCAACATGACCGTCATCATCAAGTTCTTCCATTTAATCCCTGAATACAATGAGGTCATTTATGTTAGGTAGAATGCCTATAGGATGCTGGACGGTCTCGTGGCCTCGGAAATCCTGCAGATTTTATTTTGTTTCTCCAGCTGTCTGGAGTTTTTTTTTCTGTCTTCCCTGGACATCGGACCTTTATTCTATGTTAATTAGTATTGCCTAATTTTATTTTCTTTTAGATTTTGTCTTTTTTTCTCTTTCTTCATCCTATAAAGCACTTTGATGTACATCATTTGTATGAAAATGATCTATATGAATAAATGTTGTTGTTGTTACAAACCAAATACAGCATTGAGTCCTTTAGCAAACGTCTCGTTCTCAACAGAGTCAGATCTTCACATTCTGTATCACTAGCATTCTGAACCTTTTCTAGGACTTCCTCACCCATATGGTTTCTTTCATTTGAAGACGACGACATTTCCTTAGTACAAACTTCAAGTTTTATTGCACATAAACCAAACAATCTGCCTTTTATGCAGAGCTCTGACATGTAGTATATGTGCTAATCATAGACAACTATACAGGGTGGGCCATTTATATGGATACACCTTAATAAAATGGGAATGGTTGGTGATATTAACTTCCTGTTTGTGGCACATTAGTATATGTGAGGGGGGAAACTTTTCAAGATGGGTGGTGACCATGGTGGCCATTTTGAAGTCGGCCATTTTGGATCCAACTTTTGTTTTTTCAATAGGAAGAGGGTCATGTGACACATCAAACTTATTGGGAATTTCCCAAGAAAAACAATGGTGTGCTTGGTTTTAACGTAATTTTATTCTTTCATGAGTTATTTACAAGTTTCTGACCACTTATAAAATGTGTTCAATGTGCTGCCCATTGTGTTGGATTGTCAATGCAACCCTCTTCTCCCACTCTTCACACACTGATAGCAACACCGCAGGAGAAATGCTAGCACAGGCTTCCAGTATCTGTAGTTTCAGGTGCTGCACATCTCGTATCTTCGCAGCATAGACAATTGCCTTCAGATGACCCTAAAGATAAAAGTCTAAGGGGGTCAAATCGGGAGACCTTGGGGACCATTCAACTGCTCTACGATGACCAATCCACTTTCCAGGAAACTGTTCATCTAGGAATGCTCGGACCTGACACCCATAATGTGGTGGTGCACCATCTTGCTGGAAAAACTCAGGGAACGTGCCAGCTTCAGTGCATAAAGAGGGAAACACATCATCATGTAGCAATTTCGCATATCCAGTGGCCTTGAGGTTTCCATTGATGAAGAATGGTCCCACTATCTTTGTACCCCATATACCACAACATACCATCAATTTTTTTGTTCCAACAGTCTTGGACGGATATATCCAATTTGGGTTAGTGTCAGACCAATAGCTGTTTTTTTGTTTAATAACTTCTCCATTCACATAAAAGTTTGCCTCGTCACTGAACAAAATCTTCTGCGTAAACTGAGGGTCCTGTTCCAATTTTTTTTTTGCCGATTCTGCAAATTCAGTGCGCCAATTTGGGTTATCCTCATTGAGATGCTGCAGTAGCTGGAGTTTGTAAGGGTGCCATTTGTGAGTTGCTAATATCCACCGAAGGGATATTCGACTAATGCCACTCTCCAGTGACATGCGGCGAGTGCTATGCTGTGGGCTCTTGCTGAATGAAGCTAGGACAGCCACTGATGTTTTTTTATTAGTGACAGTTTTCATGCGTCCATATTTTGGCAAATCCAACACTGAACCAGTTTCACGAAACTTAGCAAGCAGTTTGCTAACTGTAGCATGGGAGATGGGTGGTCTCGTCGGGTGTCTTGCATTGAAATCTGCTGCAATGACCCGGTTACTGCATTCACCAGACATCAACACAATTTCTATCCGCTCCTCACATGTTAACCTCTGCAACATGTCAATGGCTGTAAACAAAGAGAAACTTTTAAATAACTCATGAAAGAATAAAGTTATGTTAAAACCAAGCACACCATTGTTTTTCTTGGGAAATTCCCAATAAGTTTGATGTGTCACATGACCCTCTTCCTATTGAAAAAAACAAAAGTTGGATCCAAAATGGCCGACTTCCAAATGGCCACCATGGTCACCACCCATCTTGAAAAGTTTCCCCCCTCACATATACTAATGTGCCACAAACAGGAAGTTAATATCACCAACCATTCCCATTTTATTAAGGTGCATCCATATAAATGGCCCACCCTGTACATCACTGAAAAGGTCTTAAACTCAGCTTTCCAGTAGTAATGAACGTTTAATTGTATGTGGTGCAACATAGGTGGTATCTCTCATAAAAGCAGATTCACTCAGCTATGACGTGCTTCTCGCCTATGCATATACAGTATGTGTGCATATTTTACTAATGAAAGAGTGCAGAAAACAAGGAAACTTATGGTTTATTTCAAAGAAGTCACCCTTGGCATCTAAAAATGCCATTATTGCTTTTGATTTGAGTTGTGAGTTTATTGCAACATACTCAAACAACTTTGAAATACGGAGGTGTTTACTATTGGTTTTACATAATCCTTCATCTTAAAGAGGTTTATTTATATGAAGATTTGCACATCTATCCATCCATCCATTTTCCAACCCGCTGAATCCAAATGATTTAATGAAAATGTTTGATTATTATATCATACTGAGGCAATATTCTTTGGGTACTATAATATTAATTGGTTAGATAAAAGTGGCAAATAATTAAAGATTAAAGGGCCCACCAGAATTGTGATAAATTCTGAAACCTAGTCGATATTATATTCACAGATAACAAAAACACAATTTATTTAACAGGTCTCTTTGATCTTAATCTGATGCTGACCATTAGGAAACTTTAAAGAATCCAAATGTAGAAGAGAATTAGATAGAATGTCTAAACATGTACAATCTGAAAAAAAGGCTTGGTAGTATTAACTGGGATTGCATTTTAGAAATAAATTATTTCTGTATAACTTTATGCTGTTGCAGTAATTTGGCTAGTACTTTAATTAATTTGAGAAAATAAAATAATTTTTACCATGGTTGAATGGAGATCTTTGTAAATTTATGAGAAAAGGAGATCATGCTTTCAAAATATTTGCACCAATTTTACCAGTGTACACCAATTTTAATATCTGTAAAGGTCTAAAACTAAACTTAAGCAGTGCAGGAAATACAGCAAGGTAAAGCATCATTTTACTCTAAACCTAGAGAGAATGCCAGTGGGCATGGTGCATCCATTTAGAAGCAACTAAATACTTTAACTAAGAAATCCATCCATTTTCCAACCCACTGAATCCAAACACTGGGTCACGGGGGTCTGCTGGAGCCAATCCCAGCCAACACAGGGCACAAGGCAGGAACCAATCCCACCACAGGACACACACGCCAATCCACCTAACCTGCATGTCTTTGGACTGTGGGAGGAAACCGGAGCGGCCGGAGGAAACCCACACAGACACGGGGAGAACATGCAAACCACACAGGGTGGAGCCGGGAAGTGAACCCGTGTCTCCTAACTGTGAGGCAGCAGCACTACCACTGTGCCACCTCTAAGAAAACACATTACCAAAAAATTTAGGAACTGAAATTAAATTGATTGTCGCTCACTGATAATGTGCTGGAATTTAATATGTACTTTATACAATAAGCAAAAGAAAAGGGGGGAAAATTGTGCCTCAATAATTCTGTAATGAAAATGTGAAGTGTTCATTGGAGGAAATGTACTGTAGTGGGGGGCAATGTTCCTTGACCTGAAAAAGGCATTTGATGCTGTTAACTGTAACATTCTTCTGTCTAAACTATCTACATTTCATTTTTCTTAACAAGCATGTGGCTTGTTTGCCTTACAGCTTCAAACTACTTGTAGAAAACAATGTGTCAAAGTTAACCAAGAAAAATCTGCCCTTAATAGCAGCAGAATGGGCATTCCTCCAGGTTCAGTTCTGGGTCCATTGCTCTTTTGTCTTTATATAAATGACTTGCCTACAAGAGGTCCAGAGGCTGGCTGCCAGCTTTATCCTGATGATACTGTAAAATATATATCTGCTAAGATGTCCAATAGAGCAGCTGAGGCTTAGTCTAATTATATAAATAATGGCTCTATACAAACCATGCTACATTAAATTGAAAAAAAGGTTCTGACTATTTTTCATTAGAAAATAGCCTATATTAGAAACATCTAAACTATGGATACAAAATGAAGAAACAGAGGAGGTTAGAGATGCTAAAGTTTTGCAAATATAACTATATTCACAACAGAAATTGATTAACTTTTAAAGAAAATAATAAAGACTGATCATAATTGTTTTAAACTTATCAGACACTGCATTACTAATAAGGCAGCAATTATTCATGCATACATACTATAGATTTTTCTTACTTTTTATGCTGTATTATAGTTTAGACTGAAGTTCCACAATTCACAAATAAACACAGTACATCTTTTTTGTAATCAGGCATTAAAGATGCATAAAAACAGTAAGATTGGCAACATTGCTACATATGAAAAAATATACATTGCTTAGCTTTGAAAACTGCTTACATTTTTCATACCTGAAACTAGTCTTCAAATGTGTAATCATTCTATTTGCCAAGAATTTTGTAGATTTATAGGTACTGTAGATAAGAAGGAAATAAAATTAGAATGCATGAACTTTGTTACCAATTTTAGCCTCTGTGGATATTGGGCTGCACAATTCTGGAGGCAAAACTCAGGAGAAATGTAATACCCTGCTGCCATTCAAAATATAACAAAGTTTGAATTAGTTTAAGCTTCAGTAATTCAGGATGTTCATAAAAAATGTAATGATTTACTTTCTGAGATAGATGTACATAATAAACAAGAATAGTTGCATTACAGTTTTAAAATATTCAAATTTGTGCTTCTGTTTAACTGTTTAAAGTCTAAATATTCTTGATTGTAATAGCAATCTGTCATTTTTCACCCTCTGATAGAGGTCAATAAAGGGCTAGATCCTTTGTAAAGAATCTAAAATTTAAAAAGCATCATATTCATAACCCCTACAACCTTGATAAAATCTAAAACAATACCCTATGCTCTTATATTTGAAATCCGTCATTTTTATCCTTTTACAAGTGGGTCTTAAAGGGCCAGGATCACTAGTAAAGAATAAATTAAAACTGAAAAATAAAATTCATATTTTAATATCAAACATATCATATTTGTGATCTGTAACCATGAAATAGCAAAACAATGTTCCAAATGCCTATAATACTGATTGCCATTTTTTCAAATTTTTGTGAAAAGGAATACATTTTAATCCCTCATATCCCTTATGGAATGAACCCCATGGGATTAGTTGATATGACATTTCAAGTGTTTCTGATAATTTTGCTGATGATTCCTATTGGTTTACTCTTTATCATAAGGCTAGAATTTTCTGCACAAAATATGGTAACTTAATTGACCTAAAAGTTGAACTGTATAAAAGATGTGGGGGTGGTTCTCTCTTACCAGTGAGTCAGATGGGGCCAGACAAAAAAAAATGGAACTTGAAAGCGTTCATAAACAATTCTTATGAACTCAATTTGTATTACTAATAGCCAAACCCCTCCTAATAATATACCCACAATTTATGTTGCATGCATTTGTGTCAGATATGTTCTGAGATTTTTCAGGTAAGGAAGACATACATTTTGAGGTAAGGTAGTTCTCCTCACTAATCATGGCGCTGGAGAGTGGCAATTTGCTGCATGTTGAATAGTACTTGAAAATATAAATTTCATACTACTCTTCTGACCCCGTAAACTACCACAAGCATAGGAAAACTAACTGAAAAGTAGCAAATTTTAAAACTACATTTTGGACAATCAGCTTTCTCTTTAAATGGATTTCAACTCTGAAATATGTTATCAGCTGAAATAAAATTAATTCAAGATATACAATTAATATAATGGTTAAGTACTTTATTGGTTAAAAGCAAATCTGAAATATACTCACAGGTTTTTCTTTATTTAATTTTGTTGTAGTTTAAAAGCCTGACTAGAGATACATGTTGGAAATTAGAAGTACGGTAGTTATAAACTCTTTGTGCACCACACAATTTCACTGCAGCCAGCTCAGTCACATCCTAAGTCAAGATAAACCTTTAACCTTTCCTTCTTCTCCTGTTTGGGAATGTGTGATCTGATTATTAAAGAAAAATAATCACATTTCACCTATGAAGAACTATCAGAATTCCAGGGGACAAGAGTAATTCTCAAATATTTATACTACTTATTAACATTCCTAGACGAGGGGCATAGTGTTTATGCCAGATTTTTAAAATGATCTTGGAACACATCAGTCGCAAGGGCATTATTTGAAACAGGCTCTACTTAACATACTCCTGTAGTACAGAGCTTTATAGAGCAAGATAGTTGATTATCCACTACACATCATCTTGGACCAAATAAGTTGAACTGTTGCTGCCAGAGAACCCCACATGACTAATTCACACACTCCACATCTCTTGACAATTACCCATACATTGTCAGTTGCAACTATTGTCAGGAAAGTCAACACTATCTTTTAATAAAACCATCTCTTATTTTGGATTATTTGCCTTTCTTGGTATCCCCTATAGTCTACAAAGCACTGTATTCTTTGATGTTTACTATCGTTTAAGAGATAATTGTATGTCTGGACTTTGTCGCATTGATAAAAACGATCTTCTTTCCATTCGTTACACTGAATACGAAAAAAACTGCAATAATAATATCTGCACCTTCCAGTTGTTAGTTTAAGTTCTGAAATTTGATCAAATATCTTAATCATTCTAATTCAACAGTAGTGTGTGTCCTCTTAAAATTGTTATTTTTTTCATGTGTGCTAATTCTCAGTTTTGTTTTCAAGTTTTATGGACAACCTGAACACTAACCTGCGTCATTGTGTCAAGGATCACACAGCTGTGAAAGTTACAGTTTTATATTGGGGTATTGCTCTCCCTCCTGAAATGTACGTGCACTAGCTTACATTTCTGCTTCCCGTAGTGTTTGGGCAAGGATAGAAATTCCTTGGAGCTTTGCTGTTGGAACAAACCTCAGGTTTGGTTTTTTCATATATTTCCACCAGATCTTCCACACTCTTCTCATTAATGCACATCTGTAATTTTCCACCACTGAACTAAATTATAGATACAGTACATCTAGATGCAGGTTGATAGGTTACAGATTTTTCTTTTTTTTTAATACACCTTGTACTTTTCTAGCTGTAAGATAAACTCTGAATTTGTAGAAATTTAAACTTATACTGCTATGATAGATCGCACATTACACAATGACTGTTAGTTATATCTGGGCTTTTCTGGTTTATTGTTTTATTTCTAATCTTGATATGGGAGGTGATGTGAAATTTTGTATGCACATACTTCTCTGGGAGTTCTAGTGAATGTGAAGGATACCAAGGGCTCACATCTGACTTTGACATTGAATCTTATTATCAATCAAACTATTATAAATATCTCAGAACTTTGGAGAAGAGTATTCTACAAGAGAGCATTACGTAATATGTCTGTCAACTACAATGCATTTGTTACAAACATTCAACCAAAAGAAAGGATAGTGAAGAATACTATTCTTCTTTCCAAAAACCAAGCAAATATCAAAATTAAACCCTATTTAAATGTGGTAGCAGGACCTGAACCATGTAATTTAACATGTAAACCCACAAATGTTACTGAATTGAAACATATCACCAAATAGGCAAGAATCAAAAATGATTCCTCTTCAATGTGACAGGCTAATAGGCAATCACAGAAAATGTTTTTTGTACTTAATGTAGCAGAAATTGAAGTAACCAGTAGTTTAATTTATCAATGTAGTTTGGCTAAAAGTGTATTTGACACACCTGAAAACAAAATGTAACTAATGGACTAAGAGCTGACAGGGAACAAAGCTTGAACAGCAAAGAGTCAAATCTAAGGATCAGAAAGAAAGCAAAACATTATTGTTCAATATACAATAAAGACTCCAAGTGAAAAAACACATGCAAAATACTAACTCGCTGGAAAGATTTTTAACTAACTAAACACACTACTGAAACACACACACACAGGAATTCAGAAATTTGGCCAATGAAAGTAGTGTGCATAACATCCATAATTGTATATTGCCACTAATCAAGTAACTAGCAACCAGCCCTTGCAACAACAAATGAGTCTACAAAAGTAAAAAAAAAAACACAAAATGGCAGCACCTGATATGCAAATTGTGATACAAAATGTCATAGCAGAAACGTTACAAAATCATATATAAAAATTAATAACATTTTATAATATCCATTTAAATAAGCCCTGAATATGTGAAATGTATATGTTGCATCTGAGTTGTTGCAGGGTAAATGCCTTGACAAATATAGTTTCTACAGTATACTTCTGCACAGTAAAATAATGGGTTGAAGTGCGTTCAGAAAATAAATGAATGAACTATTTTAAATTTTTATTTCCAAAATATTTTCACAGCTGAGTTTATTGATTTCCTAAACCCACTTTTTCTAGTAAAGGACCAAAGCAGCCTGCAATATTGGTCATTAGATAGGAACCAACCCTGGATAGATCATCATAGAGCATACTCATTAAGACATCAACACATACTCAAACCAGGATAGTTCACAAATGCCAAAGAAACCAATTCTTCACATCTGAGATGCTAAAAGAAATTAGAGAATGCAGAGAAAACCCACACAGACACTGAGAAAATAAGGAGACTCTACTCATTTAGGAAATAAGGAGCATGCTTACCACAATTCGGCAATCTTTCCTCACCTTCTCTATGCCATTGGTCCATCTCCAGCCTGTTTTCTTCCCAGCAGCTGAAGCCTTCCAGATCACCTCTCGACTCCAAGTTAGCTTAGGCTTCAGAGATTAAGGGGCTTTATACCCCATCACAGATTTACCCAAGTAAGATTTTTCAGGACTGTCGTTCTACAATCCCTGAGGGCATCCTCGTATAGTTTCTTCTGGTTTCTGAAAGTGTTTCTGCAGTCCTTAAACAGAGAGGCACTGCCCAGGTAGCCTGTCCATTAAAGTTATTACATGGACCTCTTGCTACCACTTTCTTAATTCTGTGCTCCTGGAGTAATTACTTTGGGAACATTTTCCATAAACATATACCAAACTGCCTCTTGGTGGAATTACTTGTGCCTTAATTTTTCTTCTCACCATCAAGGCTATATAAGGCCCCTTCCTGTGGAAACCACTGTCACATGGATATATATTTCAGACTAACAGTGACCAGACAATGATTTAGAGCACTAAAGTGCCATTGCTAATTAATGTGCCACCCTATTTAAGGATTACAGTCTTAATTACAACTGATTTCTTGTTTGGAATGTAGTGCATTTCTTGATCATTTCTTTTTTAAGTTTGGCAACAAACACAAAAGGAAACTATTAAATTTAACTGCCTTCTTATAGTTAATTCAATCTGCAACCACACATTAGTTATTTAAGTTATTGTTGTGTACAATGTGCTGTGCCTTTTTATATGCTTTAGATATGTCATTTCATGCATATCTAACTGGCTATTATTCATATTTTTTGCATTACTCAATTTAATGCAAGTATAACAGGTGGCATTTATCATCTATTACATGAAACATTGGCTTAATAAGTGATAACCCCTTTCCCTCAAATTATTTCATTATAAAACAGAAATGGTGATTTTTAAACTAGGACAAGGCACCTAATCTCCCCAAACACATTGTTTATTTTCAAAGCATTATACAGTAATAATCCACATTTCCTACCACCTAATACATTTTAAATTCATGATTTTTATAGTATACAATAATTATCAGTAAATAACTGAAGAATTTAAAACAACACTTACCTCAAATGCTGGTTTGTATAAAGAGGAATCCAGGATAAAAAATAAATTAAATGCAGGGTAAGGCTGAGAAGGCCTGTTAATTTTGGATAAGAAGTATCTAATTTCATGGTATTTTCAGCTGTGTGTGACAAGAATTACTTCAGGAAATAAGGGTATAATGAATCAGTGAAGGGGTTAATGCATCACAAATGTATTTTCCACCTGGTGATCCATTTATCTGAGCCTGCTGTTTTCATTATAGGATAATGGGGAACCTGAACATTTTCCAGCAGCTTTAGGTACAAGTAGGAACCTACTCCGGATGGAAAACTCATGAGTATATTTGCAGTTATTCATAACAAACCTGTATGGAGTTGCCAGTCAAGCTAACATCCATGCCTAGCAAAAGTGAGCATAAACTTTAATATTCAATGACAATTCACACACATACATACAACAAACATGCAGGTTTTGCTCAAGAATTGAGCTCAGATTGCAGGGAAGCAGAAAGAACCACTGTGCAACCACATCACCATCACCATTCTACATCTTTCAAAAGTACACATATTTGGTTACTCTATCAATTTCATGGGTTCTAATGGCCTAACTCTTTATGACTCCAACACACAGGTTAAATCAAGCCATACCAGCCAAAACAAATGTGCTTTAATGTTTAAAAAGTTGTCCCAGAATGTTTAAATCTCTTTAAAATTGATAAAACAGTTCAAATTCCGGCCTGTTGCTCTGACGTCAAATGTGATGAAGTCCATGGAGCGGCTGAGCTTCACCACCTGAGGCCACAGGTCCACCACGCCCTCGACCCTCTGCAGTTTGCATACCAGGAGAAGGTG
The DNA here is from genome assembly GCF_016835505.1 of Polypterus senegalus. Lineage (NCBI taxonomy): Eukaryota > Metazoa > Chordata > Cladistia > Polypteriformes > Polypteridae > Polypterus > Polypterus senegalus. The sequence goes on from NC_053157.1 coordinate 93,231,584, forward strand.
GGAGCGGAGGATGTCATCATCTACTTGCTACACTGATTCCCCTTAGACAGAGGCATTGGTGCAGTAAGAATTATGTTTCTAGACTTCTCTAGTGCATTCAACACCGTTCAACCTCTACTTCTTAGGGTCAAGCTGACAGAGATGGGAGTAGATTCATACACGGTGGCATGGATTGTGGACTATCTTACAGACAGACCTCAGTATGTGCGTCTTGGGAACTGCAGGTCTGACTTTGTGGTCAGCAGCACAGGAGCGCCACAGGGGACTGTGCTATCTCCGGTCCTATTCAGCCTATATACATTGGACTTCGAATACAACTCGGAGTCCTGCCACATGCAAAAGTTCGCTGATGACACTGCTATCTTGGGCTGCATCAGGAGTGGGCAGGAAGAGTATAGGAACCTAATCAAGGACTTTGTTAAATGGTGCACCTCAAACCACCTACACCCGAACACCAGCAAAACCAAGGAGCTGGTGGTGGATTTTAGGAGGCCCAGGTCCTTCATGGACCCCGTGGTCATCAGAGGTGACTGTGTGCAGAGGGTGCAGACCTATAAATACCTAGGAGTGCAGCTGAATAATAAATTGGACTGGACTGCCAATACTGATGCTCTGTGCAAGAGAGAACAGAATCAATTACACTTCCTTAGAAGGCTGGCGTCCTTCAACATCTGCAATAAGATGCTCCAGATATTCTATTAGATGGTTATGGCGAGCGCTCTCTTCTACGTCGTGGTGTGCTGGGGAGGCAGCACAAAGAAGAGGAACACCTCACGCCTGGACAAACTGTAGTTTGTGTAGGCATGGAGCCAGACAGTTTGACATCTGTGGCAGAGCAACAGGTGCTGAGCAGGCTCCTGTAAATCATGAAGAATCCAATGCATCCACTGAACAGGACCATCTCCAGACAGAGGAGTAGCTTCAGTGACAGACTACTGTCACTGTCCTGCTCCACTGACAGACTGAGGAGATCTTTCCTCCCCCACGCTATGTGACTCTTCAATTCCACCCGGGGGGGCTGAACATTAACACAACATAAGATTATAGACTGTTATACCTGCCTCACACTCTCCACCTTGCATTTTTTAACTTGCACTGAGCTTTTATTGCTCTTTAATTAATATTGTTTTCATCCATATGTTGCTGCTGGAGTATGTGAAATTCCCCTTGGGGATTAATAAAGTATCTATCTATCTACTGTATTGATCTAAAAACAATTTATTAAAATATGCTTCCTCAAAGTCCTGGATTCAACTACTTGCACAGGGAGAGTGCTTATGTTGAGTTAGTACATTCCTCAACAAGCTTTCCATTTTTAATTCCACATCCCAAAGATTTTCTTGAAAGAGTTAAATGCATTCATTGATCTGCCTTTGTCTTGGTGGGGATTGGGGGAGAGGTATAAACTGTACTTGAATTTGAGGGCCTCCTGCCCAGTCCTAGACTAGTTTCTACCTCTCACTTACTGTCTCCAGTATATACTCAGGCTTCCCACAATTCTGAAGTGGAAAAACCCCTGAAAATTAGAATAATTTATTTAGTTTCCTGTGACTATATTTACATAAACTTATTTATTTATTTGCTTGTTTGTTTTTTTTGTTTTTTGTAAAGGAAAAGCAATATATTTGATGTTTTTTCTATTACATAGGTTTCCCTAAAATTATTTACTTTTTGCAGATGTATGACTATCTTCCAAGTGCTCATCAATTGCTCTATACACAGCCAATCAAGATTCCTGACAACATTCAAGCATAAAGATTGCAACCAAGCTGAATCAAGGAGAAGTGCCTCCAGCAAAATGTCACCAAATACTGCTAGAATCCTCTCAGGAGCATTAAGCTTCTGGGCTGTACTCTGACTTAAGTGAGAACGATAGTACGCCGGCTTCAGGAACACAATATTGACACCTGATAAGAACATTTTGCTCACAGGACCAAATTTTTATTCCTTAATTGGAAATTGATGTGCTTTTTAAAATCTATCCACCAACCACCCACTAGAGACCTTGAATTCCAGCATATCAAAAGTATTTCCTGAAGTGATTCTTGTCAAACATAGCAGAAAGGACCAGAAAATTAAAAACTTCAGCTCAAAAATTAAACAGCTATCTCCAGCCATACTATAAATTTCATTATTCTCTCATTCTGGCTTCAGCAGCTGAGGTGAATGTTGAGGTCTCATAAAGCCCTTCAGTTATTTATCAGAGTCTGTGAATATGACAAAAAAAAAATCACACAGAAAATGAACAGCACATGTAAAACTTGTATTAGGTTTGGAGGTGATAATTACAATATAATACTGCATTTTCAGAATTAAGAGTGTGTCAAACATAGATTGAATTGAGTATGTGGCAAGAGAATCAAGAAATAATGAGATGACTGCGAGTTACTTTAAAATGCTACTGGCTTCTGTGACTACTGCCAACTACATTTTTTCAAAAAGAGATGATTTTCTTGACCTTTGTTGATTCAGCAGATGATTGACCTGACAGCAAAGGGGCATTCAGGTAAATCACTTTGGTCAGAAGAAGCAGTCTGGAAAACAATGCTGTCTTGTAAATTACTGGGCAAAACAATCAAACCCAAAATTGACAGATACTGAAACTGTGTGTTTTGTACTGCTTTCACTGCCTGTCAAAAGCATTTTCCAGGGCAGCTCAGCATGAACTAGGAAGATGAGGGAAAAACCCTTCATAATTTTACACACCACTGAGAAGAGGCAATTGTATGAATTGTTATCCTACATTTCCATTGTAAATTAATAAAAAGTGCTTATACATCTGGAACGAAATAGGGTGCCTGGCTTAGTTGTGATCATTAAGAGGAAGACAATCTGTATTTGATGTCAAGCAGCAGTCATATTTTAACTCATTCAGGATCATCAAAATATGTCCTGATGACTTCCATATGAATTATAAACTAGTTTTAAGTTTATCATTTCTTTCTAAAGTTTTAAACAATTGCAGTCTCTCAAAATCGGGGTCAAAACAGAACCATTGTAAGATATTGCAGTCTGGCGCTTATGCAGGATAGACTACAGAGTCATACATAATATAACCATACATTCTCAAGCCCATTTAATACAATTCTAGATCATGGAGGGCTGCTGCCTATCGGAGCAGCATTGTACCAAGAGCCATTGCAGGACCCACTCAACATACAGTCTTACTCATATGAACCCAATTTAAAATTGCAAATTAATTGAACTAGCATATCTTTTAGAAGAAAAACAGAATGCCTAGAAGAATGCCCATATAGACGGGGAAAAACGTACAGACACAGGCATAGGATTCAGACCCGGAATGCTGAAAGCAAGATACACAGCAGCATTACCGACAGTGCCACTGTCACAAGCCATAATATATGCTGTAAACTAGATTTAGTGGAGCTGCTTCTGATGGAAAGTTATATATGTTTTTGTTTAATGAATTAATTATTGGCTTTACTTTCTGCCAAAACACAATAATTAATGTGACTTCATCATTTTCCTTACCTTACCCTGTGTTTTGGACTTATTAGATTAACATCAAGGTTACTTTATTTAGTTTACTGTATAATAGATTACAGAAACTGAACAGTTTGTTCTAAATTATATATATTGTGAATTCTTCCAAGTCAAATTTTTGGGTACCTTTGGTACCAAATTTGTTATGATGTGCCATTAACACAGAAGAGACAATCTCTGGCCCAGTGTCTTCCACCCCTACACCCTAAATATGACCAGCTAACAGAAAATCATTAGAAAGACGACCAAGGCAGAAAATGTATTTTCTTAAGTTTACAAGCTTTTTTATTTAATTATTTTACTTGTGAATTTCTGATGACATTACTTAGCTGATAAAGAAATAGACTCAGTAGTTTGCTCAAGTGAATAAGCATATAAATGGGAGAAGTTTAGCTGTTATTATTAACTTTTTACATGGTAGCAGTTAAACACAAGAAAGAAATATTTTGATTGGCTGTTTATTAACTATTTACAATTCTAATTTAACAAGGGACACATTTAGCAACTAAAATATAGTCAAGCCTTTTCATTTTATATTACCTTTGATTTAGGTCTCAGCAAAGAATTTTGATTGTAGATGACTCTGCTCACTTTGCCTTTTCCATGTTTTTCTTTACTTCAGCTCACTTGGTAGGGTGTTTACATTGTCCTGTCTAACTCTGTAGATTTAAGAGTAACACCTTCCATAGTTCCCACCTAATATATGATACAGTTTCCATGGATAGACATAGAAATGTGCAATGTGTACTGCTTATCTGTTAGGATGTTAGCAGAGACAGTAAAACAAAATGCATCAAGCAGCACATCATTTAAAAGCATTAAAGAGTCACAGAACTGAACAATAGAGTAAATTATGAAGCCATTATGTTTGAATCCACCCACTCTGCTGTCCCCATGTGAACAGATGTGTGTATCTTTTCTATAAGACAGCTTATAAAAATAAATCAAATGTAAAGAAAAAAGGCAGCTGCCTTAAGACAGACAAATAGAAGCAGAAAGAAACAACTTTTCTCAAAGACAATTTAACTATCTTGCAAAAGCCAGACAAAAGTAAAAAAGTACTTGAAATTTAAGGTTAAAAAGAGAGTCTGGGAATTACATATAAATCTAAAGATCTTAAGATTTTGCACTGTTCCATACTTAGTTTTATAGTGGAGTTAAAACAGCAAAGGAGACCATAGTGACGTCCTTTAACTTGTCCAGTTTGATTGTAAATGTACAGTTTGTGAACGTCATACTTCAAATATTTAAAACAAGCAAGTGGTCAACAGCAATATGAGGTGCGTTTGAAAAGTATATATAAGAACATAACTTATTATATACGAGAACATAACTCATTATATACAAGAACATAACTTCAGTCTTAATATACTGCTCAAAAGAATTAAAGGAACACTTTTTAATCAGAGTATAGCATAAAGTCAATGAAACTTATGGGATATTAATCTGGTCAGTTAAGTAGCAGAGGGGGTTGTTAATCAGTTTCAGCTGCTGTGGTGTTAATGAAATTAACAACAGATGCACTAGAGGGGCAACAATGAGATGACCCCCAAAACAGGAATGGTTTAACAGGTGGAGGCCACTGACATTTTTCCCTCCTCATCTTTTCTGACTGTTTCTTCACTAGTTTTGCATTTGGCTACAGTCAGTGTCACTACTGGTAGCATGAGGCGAAACCTGGACCCTACAGAGGTTGCACAGGTAGTCCAACTTCTCCAGGATGGCACATCAATACGTGTCATTGCCAGAAGGTTTGCTGTGTCTCCCTGCACAGTCTCAAGGGCATGGAGGAGATTCTAGGAGACAAGCAGTTACTCTAGGAGAGCTGGAGAGGGCCATAGAAGGTCCATAACCCATCAGCAGGACCAGTATCTGCTCCTTTGGGCAAGGAGGAACAGGATGAGCACTGCCAGAGTCCTACAAAATGTCCTCCAGCAGGCCACTGGTGTGAATGTCTCTGACCAAACAACCAGAAAGACTTCATGAGGGTGACCCAAGGGCCCTGAGCTCACTGCTCAGCAGCATGCAGCTCGATTGGCATCCGCCATAGAATACCAGAATTGGCAGATGCACCACTGGTGCCCTGTGCTTTTTACAGATGAGAGCAGGTTCACCCTGAGCACGTGACAGAAGTGAAAGGGTCTGGAGAAGCCATGGAGAACATTATGCTGCCTGTAACATCATTCAGCATGAGCAGTTTGGTGGTGGGTTAATGATTGTCTGGGGAGGCATATCCATGGAGGGTCACACAGACCGCTACAGGCTTGACAAAGGCACCTTGGCTGCCATTAGGTATCAGGATGAAATCCTTGGACCCATTGTCAGACCCTATGCTGGTACAGTGGCTCCTGGTGCACGACAATTCCTGGCCTCATGTGGTGAGAGTATGCAGGCAGTTCCTGGAGGATGAAGGAATTGATACCATTGACTGGCCACCACACTTTCCTGACCTAAATCCAATAGAACACCTCTGGGACATTATGTTTTGGTCCATCCAATGCCACCAGGTTGCACCTCAGACTGTCCAGGAGCTCAGTGATGCCCTGGTCCAGATCTGGGAGGAGATCCCCCACAACACCATCTGTCATCTCATTAGAAGCATGCACCGATGTTGTCAGGCATGTATACAAGAACACAGGGGCCATACAAAGTGCTGCGTACAATTTTGAGTTGCTGCAATTAAATTTTGGCAAAATGGACTAGCCTGCCACAATTTTTTCACTCTGATTTTTGGGGCGTCTTTGAATTCAGGGCTCTGTAGGTTGATCATTTTCATTTCCATCAAACGATGTGGCATCCTTTCGTTCCTAACACATTACCCAGTCTATATCAGTATAGATATCCAGGAGGATTACTTTTTCCCATTGAGATCTGATGTGTTTTCAAAGTGTTCCTTTAATTTTTTTGAGCAGTTTATAACAGAACATTGCATTTTAGCAAGCAAAAAGAAAGCTCCTGCTTCTGCCACTGGTGTGATACTCCAGTGCCATTTCAGCTAAAGGAGTTTGCTCTCATCATTGTCTATTTGTAAATTATGACTGGTCAGAACGTATTGAAGTGTGCCATTTTTTCTTGTACATTATTATAAACATTTTTGCATTACTTTAGGGTTAGTGGTTTACTGACTTCGAATTGGTACAATTATAATTGACAATTTTAACATTATGGAACACTCCCTTTTAAAACTATTTTTATATAGTTTTCTTTTATTCATGGGGATGAATAGCATAACAATTTAAATGTGATATATTATTATTTCTTCACATTTTCAAAAAACAGTGTAGCTTTTAATGTTATACCACTTTGCAACTAATATCAAATTAATTTAAACAATAATATAACCAAGAATGCAGCAGCATTAAATATGCTACAAAATCCTGTCATTGACAAAAACCAGTAACAAATGACATAATTTAAGTGTTGTTTATTTTCAATTTATAGTTTAGGCTATAATGCTTTGCCATGTTGTAATGAACATGTTAAATTTAATTTAAATGAGAATTCAGCAATATCAGATGTGCTAAAAGAAATCCCAGGAACTTTCTCTAAGGTTTTGTTTCTCATTAAGTAGGAATTTCATGAACTTCCAATCCAAAACACTCCACTAAGCTTCATCTTTATGTGATGCTTAGTTTCCTTGGATATCAAACGTGAATTACCCTAATCATCTTTGGTGGAGCCGAAACAAGCTAAGATGAGGCTGGTGTCTTGATTTAACTGAGTCTTACTGTCATGGAATTCCTCCCACAGATTGCAACAGCATCTATCTTCTGGTTTTTTTTTTTTGTATTTTTCCATCCATCTCTTGCAATCAATATTGCCTTGTTTAGATTTTATTGTGTGTCTTTTGTTAAAAAGAGCAAAATGTCATTATTGCTCTTTTCATGCCAGAACAGATCAACCACTAGGATTGGTCCTCACATGTACTCCAGTTATCTGAGTGGAGCACAGACTCAATCTTTCATCTTTTTGAAAACGGGAATTCAAAAATCAAAATCAACGTAGAGAATTCAAGTTATGACCCAGAAAAAAACAGAAAGTGTGTGACTCACATAGTGAATTATAAAAACACTTCAAATAAAAGAATATTTCTATTGACTGTAGCTTTTGACTTCTTAAACATACACTAAAACACAGAAAAATATCTAAAGCACAGAAAACCGATAACAGTCTCAATGAAATTATAAGAGATTGCAAGTGCACAAAATTGGCTTACGAAAGTCTACAGGAATGGAACTCACTGGTAAACCGACACTTACCTTATTATTATTAGTATTAGTATTATTATTAGTATTATTATTAGTATTAGTAGTAGTATTAGTAGTAGTAGTAGTAGTAGTATTATAAGCTTTAAGAGTAAGAAGAAGTCTTTTAAGAATTAACAGGCCTGTCCAGAATGATTGTCTGTTTGATTTTAGATCAGGGTTTTGGATCATGAATAAGTAAACTTTTATTTAGCTGATTTTGACTTCTCCACTTCTTAAGAATGTTCATACACTGTTTATATTTGTTAAGCATTAGAATCTGCCCTTATAATAGATCTTGAGGAGCCAGTAATTAATAAATATAAGCTGGTTTACTCTCAGTTGAGTACATGACATAACTTAAAGATCTCTTTTCAGTTCTAGCACCACACAACGTTTTTGTTTCCAAAAAATGCATTCATTTGAAATTTATCTCACTATATTTTAGGCCAGTATTGTACGTGCAGCATTTTCAAACATCTCTGTAGGTCTCACGCCTTCTGCTACCTGTGATGTCAGCATTAATAGTAACTTACCTTTTATTCCTTCTATTCTCAACAAGTACAGTATTTCTGTTTCAGTACCTCTGGTGTGATACAAGTCCTCCGCAATTCTCCTCATGTGCTACATAACTTTTAGTGACTTTTTTTAGGGTTTCTGACATGCAAGTTAAGTGAAATTGCAGCGCTAAAATTGGCATGGATGTTTCTATTCACCCTGTGATGGACTTGCACCCTGTCCAGGGTTTGTTCCTGGCTTGTGCCCTAGGTTCGGTGGGATAGGCTCCAGCCCCAACAACCCTGGTCTGCATTAAGTCAGTTAGGAAATTAAAATAATACCTCTAATTTCTTTTCTACTTTTATGTTTGTACATATTTCCTGATTATATACAGTGCATCCGGAAAATATTCAAAACGCATCACTTTTTCCACGTTTACGTCTACACACAACACCCCATAATGACAACGTGAAAAAAGTTTACTTGAGATTTTTGCAAATTTATTAAAAATAAAAAAATTGAGAAAGCACATGTACAGTACATAAGTATTCACAGCCTTTGCCATGAAGCTCAAAATTGAGCTCAGTTGCATCCTGTTTCCCCTGATCATCCTTGAGATGTTTCTGCAGCTTAATTGGAGTCCACCTGTGGTAAATTCAGTTGATTGGACATGATTTGGAAAGGCACACACCTGTCTATATAAGGTCCCACAGTTGACAGTTCATGTCAGAGCACAAACCAAGCATGAAGTCAAAGGAATTGTCTGTAGACCTCCGAGACAGGATTGTCTCGAGGCACAAATCTGGGGAAAGGTTACAGAAAAAATTCTACTGCTTTGACGGTAAGTGGAAGAAGTTCGAAACCACCAGGAGTCTTCCTAGAGCTGGCCAGCCATCTAAACTGAGCGATTGGGGGAAAAGGGCCTTAGTCAGGGAGGTGACCAAGAACCCGATGGTCACTCTATCAGAGCTCCAGAGGTCCTCTGTGGAGAGAGGAGAACCTTCCAGAAGGACAACCATCTCTGCAGCAATCCACCAATCAGGCCTGTATGATAGAGTGGCCAGACGGAAGACACTCCTTAGTAAAAGGCACATGGCAGCCCGCCTGGAGTTTGCCAAAAGGAACCTGAAGGACTCTCAGACCATGAGAAACAAAATTCTCTGGTCTGATGAGACAAAGATTGAACTCTTTGGTGTGAATGCCGGGAGTCACGTTTGGAGGAAACCAGGCGCTGCTCATCACCAGGCCACTACCATTCCTACAGTGAAGCATGGTGGTGGCAGAATCATGCTGTGGGGATGTTTTTCAGCAGCAGGAACTTGGAGACTAGTCAGGATAAAGGGAAAGATGACTGCAGCAATGTACAGACACATCCTGGATGAAAACCTGCTCCAGAGCGCTCTTGACCTCAGACTGGGGCGGCAGTTCATCTTTCAGCAGGACAACGACCCTAGGCACACAGCCAAGATATTGAAGTAGTGGCTTCAGGACAACTCTGTGAATGTCCTTGAGTGGCCCAGCCAGAGCCCAGACTTGAATCCGATTGAACATCTCTGGAGAGATCTTAAAATGGCTGTGCACCGGCACTTCCCATCCAGCCTGATGGAGCTTGAGAGGTGCTGCAAAGAGGAATGGCCGAAAATGGCCAAGGATAAGGTGTGTCAAGCTTGTGGCATCATATTCAAAAAGACTTGAGGCTCTAATTGCTGCCAAAGGTGCATCAAAGTATTGAGCAAAGGCTGTGAATACTTATGTACATGTGATTTCTCAGTTTTTTTTATTTTTAATAAATTTGCAAAAACCTCAAGTAAACTTTTTTCACGTTGTCATTATGGGGTGTTGTGTGTAGATTCTGCGGAAAAAAATGAATTTAATCTGTTTTAGAATAAGGCTGTAACATAATAAAATGTAGAAAAAGTGATGCGCTGTGAATACTTTCTGGATGCACTGTATAGTGAAGCAGATGCCTATCCTAGATCAATGTCATCCTATGGTACTTGAGACTAAACAAAAATAATGGTTTTTATTTTCAGTCTAAAACTACAAATAAACTTACTGAGCAAACTGTCAAAAATACTGAAAATTTTAAAAGCAGCTTTTGTCAAAACTAACTTAATGTTAAAAAATAACATACAAGTCAAAGCTTAGTTGAACAAGTCAAACTAAAAGGCACGCAGCCAGTGAATTGAGTTGCTTCATGAATATAGTTAAAAAGTTAAGTGAAGAGTGCTGCTGTTGATTTTGTTTTACACATGCTGAAATACATTTTGGTTCCAATGAGCAAATTGAAATAAAGCCAGCACACAGACAAATCTACTATATATATTACAGCTTTGGGAAGCAATAAAAGTTTATTTTGCGCACTCTGTGTAACTTTGTTTCACAAAATCAGGTTAATTCCATTATCACACAGAAAGGCTACATAAGCTCCAACAGATGTGTAAATACTGTCATGATGGAAATGTACCATATGTTACTTTCCTTTTCATTGTAATAAAAACATATCAGACATAGGCTGAATGTTACATCTACTTTCCAAATACCAAAATTGTTACTAGTGTACTGCAAGTGCAAAGCTGGCACAGATCAGTAAACAGATCAAGTATAATCCAGTAAACCTGTTTTCGCACAAAACAAAACAGGCTGATATCTGAACACTGTTATGCCACACCAAGTGCCCTGAATTCTGTTCATGAAATCTCAGAAAGTTATCACTTTTATTTTGATACACTTCACTGTGAAAAGCAGCCAGGTCACAGGGAAATAAGACAATGTGAAATCTAGACCTGTAGTAGGCAAGTGTTAAATCAGTGTGTCATAGTGGCCACAAATATTCCTTCAATCTAATTTCTTCACTTGAAGTCAATCCCTTCGGTTAATTGAAGATTTAATTTGATTAAATGTTATGCCTGGACTCACTGTCTACTATCTGAAAAATTAGCAATAACATGGTTTTTATTTCCCTATGAAATGAATCAAGATGGCTATTGTTTTCACACCTTTTAGGGCGCATATGACTATTTATTATATTTTGCTCCCTGTCTTGTTAAGACTAAATTCTTAATTTCTTTTTTTAATAGCAATGACATTCAAATGAAAAGGAATCAAGATCTAAATCGTTAAAATTCTGACATTTGAATATTTAGAAGGAAATGTGGAAATAAATTTTAATATGGATGGGTATACTAATCTACTCTGGCACAAGAAATATTTCGCTTTTTTCCTGTAAGGTAAAACACACAGGGTTACTAATATTTTATGGCATAAAAGAAAGGATCAAGCTGTCTAATTAAACAACATGCTGCGTCACGTGTTTCCCTCAAACTAGCCACCTACCACGCCTTTCACACATGATTGCTACCTAGCTACATCTCCTAATTGCCAGTGCCTAGCAACTTTAACTATGGAGCAGACAGGGTGGCACTTTGCATTAAACAGAGTCTGAGCTTTACCTTAACACAATTAACATTAGCTCTTGAACCTACTTCTTATCTCCTTTGTTCTGTATTTTCTAATTTTCTGCATGAAAGATAATGCACTTATGGTAAGTAGGGCAGGTCCCACTCCGTAGTGATACAGTAGTGTGTTACATAGCATAGTGAAAACGGTTTGTGTATTTTCTTAGCATTTAATTATTTGGATTTTCGAACCTCTTGTCTGCCTCCTTAGTCTCTATCCTTTGCCTGTAATCTTTGTGGTCTGCCTAATATTAAAGTTTCTCCTTTCTGCACTAGTCTGATTTTTTAAAAATGTGTATTTTGCTATTCATTTTTTTTAAATCTAGTAACATTTTTGTTTAGTATATTCTTAACTTTATGGGTGGAGTGGTGGCTCTGAGACTAAGGATCTGCACTGGCATTCGGAAGATCCTGGCGGCCACCCCAGCTCCCAACCGGGCTGTTGAGGACTCCATTTCTCATGGAGCCCTGCGGGAGGTTGAGGCATCACCGCCAGCCAGGGAGGCTGCCACCAAGCTCCCCGGGAAAGGTATTGAGTTGCCCATGGTTGCTCCCCTGGAACATATGCAGCAGGGGCATTCCGACCAGGCATGGGACCCAGCCGCCCACCACAACTGAAAGAATCTCTTTGGGTCATCTTTTGCATTATCTGCAATATTCCTGTCTAAGTTCCTTTTAGCTTCCATAATATTCTTCTTAATAGTTGTTCTTATGCTCTCATAAGCCTTACGATTTGCACTGGAGTTGTTAATCTTACACACCTTATATTGTTTGCTTTGTAGATTCTTTTTTATGTCCTGAAAATCCCATTATGGAGTTTTTTAATTTCATACTAATTCAAATTTTACATATTATATGTAAAATGTTTTTGAACCTGTTTCACTGCTCCTCAACTGTCTCCACACTTAAAATCTTTCCCCACTTAATTCCTTGTATTCTTTGCCACATCTCTTAAAAATTTGCACTTCCAAAGTTACCGGTTTTAGTCTTTGCATGAGCACTTTCCCAAAACACTGAGAATTTATTTAAGATACTTAATTGTCTTGAATAAATTCTAAATAAGCAGGTACAGCACACTAATTATTGATTGGAATATATTGTATTATTCCCCTCAGCCTCTGGAATATTTTTGTTTATCACTAATTCAAAACAAGTTGCTTTATTCTTCTGGAATCATAATAATTTTTAGAATTAGCTAACTGAATTGGGGTCACACATTATTTCTTTCTTTATTGAACAAGAAACAGCATTAATATTCTGTCTCTTTTTTCTCATACTTTGTTCTGCTAAACACAAATCCATTTTTAAAGGTAGTACAATGTCTTAATTCAAGACATTATTCATATTACAACTAAATATGGTAATTAAAATTAATCTCCTCAGATAAGCTATTTCTAAAAATACAATAGATAGAAGTACATTTTCATCTGATTTAAAATCAGTAGAAACCAGTAAGTGTATGTAGTAAATGTACTATAAATTAAGGTAAAGATTTATCCACCTGATTCATTCTGTCAATCTCCTTTCATGCACATTAAGAAAGCAGTTAGATTATAATGGCTATTGTGCTCATTCTAAGAAAATAGCAATGGCCCAATCCAAAGGTTTTACACTAAATAAAGAGAGATTCAGAGGTAAAAGAAGTATAATGCAATTAAAAAATCAGGCTATGCATATTTAAAAAGTGTGTACAGATTTTCTGTTTGTTCTACATAAAATTATGGACTTGTAATATAGTAGAATCTCATTAATCTGGAACTTGATAGTCCAGATTTTTGGTTAAGACTAACTAGATTTTTCTTATGGCAAAAATTCTAACAATTAAAATAATTTTTTTTATTAAATTATGAGAAAATTCTAACGAGAAAAATATATGGAAGGAATTATAAGACTATTCTTAGTTTTCTGGAGATACAATATGTTTACTAGTGTGAGCTTGCCTACCTAAGTTTATATTTATGACAACTTTGTAAAGTAAAAGAGCAGGCCTAAAGGGACTGCAAATAGACCATGAACCTACACTAAGCAGTAACAGCTCACTACACTGGAAAAGTAAGAAAGTGACAGCACGCTGTAGCTTGTCGTCAGTTCTTGGGAGCGGGATAAATCATGCAAATAATTTGCTCAGCTATTGCATTCAGTTGACATCTGTCACTGCATTGTCCATACATGCACTTTTACCTCAGCTCTTTGTATTGTTTTTTTTTTACTTGTGGTTTATTTTTTTATAGTTTGGATTAAGAAAAGATGGCAACAAAAAAGAAAGAGTTTTACAGTTTCAATGGAGCAAAATTCGATCATTCTTTTTCACATTGATAAGGGGAAAAATTTTAAAAAGATCGCGCTTACCTTTGCGCACGTGTGCAAATGTTTAGCTTGAACTTTTTAGTAGTATTAAGGCAGAGCGGTGGCTCTGAGGCTAGGGATCTGCATTGGCAATCGGAAGGTTTCTGGTTTGAATCCTGTAAATGCCAATAGGGACTCTGCTCTTTTGGGCCCTTGAGCAAGGCCCTTAACCTGCAATTGCTGAGCGCTTTGAGTAGCTCATTTCTTGCTACTGATTTAATTGACCATAACTTAATCATAGTTTACTCATCATACAGACTCCATATAGGAAACTGAAGGGCAGACATTTTTCTTCCATGATATATGTGGATGGTGTAGAAAATATGTTATATTGCTATGGTATAAAATAATACAGATAAAATTCCATTACAATGAACTGCTAGGGACCTAAAAAATATTTCATTGTAATGAAAATTTCGTTGTAATGAGAGTCTGTATTTGTTGCTATAGTGCTTTCTTTAACTTGCGTCTAGACATTTGCAATCATGTCAATAGCTTCTTTTGTGTTAATTTTAATCTCCTCCATTCTACAAGTTATGCTGACGAGAATTTTTCTCAGCATTTCCTTGCGATAATGCACTTTCAGGGTGCAAATGATGCCCTTTTATTTATTGTAGCAGGATCTGCCACTCTCCTATAAACAGACACAGTATTCACACAGGGATGTGGACAGGTTAGTGGCTAAGTAATCCTGTTCCCTGCATTTACAATGTTCCTTGCATCACCTATCGAGATCTTTTCTGTTTGCTTCAGTGAAGAGCCACAGCAGAGCTATGAGCCTGCTGTTGCTCCGGCAATGGATACATCGCACTTTGGGATGCTCTTCGGCGTGTTGTCCAGTTGGGGAAATTCCCAAGAGAGTTTAGAAACCTCATATTTTCTTGAATGAGTGCCGTGTTAATAGGAATGTTTCTTGAACGAGCATCACTTAACCATATAAAAATGGCTTTTTCAACGTCTTGAAATGCAGCAGTTTGCATACAGTGGTGTGAAAAACTATTTGCCCCCTTCCTGATTTCTTATTCTTTTGCATGTTTGTCACACAAAATGTTTCTGATCATCAAACACATTTAACCATTAGTCAAATATAACACAAGTAAACACAAAATGCAGTTTTTAAATGATGGTTTTATTATTCAGGGAGAAAAAAAATCCAAACCTACATGGCCCTGTGTGAAAAAGTAATTGCCCCCTGAACCTAATAACTGGTTGGGCCACCCTTAGCAGCAATAACTGCAATCAAGCATTTGCGATAACTTGCAATGAGTCTTTTACAGAGCTCTGGAGGAATTTTGGCCCACTCATCTTTGCAGAATTGTTGTAATTCAGCTTTATTTGAGGGTTTTCTAGCATGAACCGCCTTTTTAAGGTCATGCCACAGCATCTCAATTGGATTCAGGTCAGGACTTTGACTAGGACACTCCAAAGTCTTCATTTTGTTTTTCTTCAGCCATTTAGAGGTGGATTTGCTGGTGTGTTTTGGGTCATTGTCCTGTTGCAGCACCCAAGATCGCTTCAGCTTGAGTTGACGAACAGATGGCCGGACATTCTCCTTCAGGATTTTTGGTAGACAGTAGAATTCATGGTTCCATCTATCACAGCAAGCCTTCCAGGTCCTGAAGCAGCAAAACAACCCCAGACCATCACACTACCACCACCATATTTTACTGTTGGTATGATGTTCTTTTTCTGAAATGCTGCGTTCCTTTTACGCCAGATGTAACGGGACATTTGCCTTCCAAAAAGTTCAACTTTTGTCTCATCAATCCACAAGGTATTTTCCCAAAAGTCTTGGCAATCAATGAGATGTTTCTTAGCAAAATTGAGACGAGCCCTAATGTTCTTTTGCTTAACAGTGGTTTGCGTCTTGGAAATCTGCCATGCAGGCCGTTTTTGCCCAGTCTCTTTCTTATGGTGGAGTCGTGAACACTGACCTTAATTGAGGCAAGTAAGGCCTGCAGTTCTTTAGACGTTGTCCTGGGGTCTTTTGTGACCTCTCGGATGAGTCGTCTCTGCGCTCTTGGGGTAATTTTGGTCGGCCGGCCACTCCTGGGAAGGTTCACCACTGTTCCATGTTTTTGCCATTTGTGGATAATGGCTCTCACTGTGGTTCGCTGGAGTCCCAAAGCTTTAGAAATGGCTTTATAACCTTTACCAGACTGATAGATCTCAATTACTTCTGTTCTCATGTGTTCCTGAATTTCTTTGGATCTTGGCATGATGTCTAGCTTTTGAGGTGCTTTTGGTCTACTTCTCTGTGTCAGGCAGCTCCTATTTAAGTGATTTCTTGATTGAAACAGGTGTGGCAGTAATCAGGCCTGGGGTGGCTACGGAAATTGAACTCAGGTGTGATACGCCACAGTTAGGTTATTTTTTAAACAAGGGGGCAATTACTTTTTCACACAGGGCCATGTAGGTTTGGATTTTTTTTTTCTCCCTAAATAATAAAAACCATCATTTAAAAACTGCATTTTGTGTTTACTTGTGTTATATTTGACTAATTGTTAAATGTGTTTGATGATCAGAAACATTTTGTGTGACAAACATGCAAAAGAAAAAGAAATCAGGAAGGGGGCAAATAGTTTTTCACACCACTGTATATGCAACCCGAGATTTTTCTTCTTTTTTGCTCGGTCTTTCAAGAAAGTTGACAGTGTTGATGGCGAAATTCCGAATTCGCTGGCAACATCTTTTTTCTTTTCAATCGAGAGCTGCAAAAATGTAACTTTTTTTTTCCTAATATGAACTGTTATCGTTTGTGTCTGCCATTTCTATGGGAGGGTGGCAATGAGTCAAATTCCAATGGATGTTTTTCAAATGCTGACGAGCAATAAGCAAAAGGTATCACTGAAAAACACAGAAAACAAAAACAGCAAAAAAAAACAGTACGAGGAAAGTTCAAAGAAAGGAATTTTTTTTTTTTTACAATGTTTCTGTTTGGGGATCATTTTGCAAAACTGACCTGCGACCACAGAACTAACTGCTCTGTGAATAATTCATTCAGGCATTTCAAGGTCACTTCATTATAATGAAAGTATCTGCTGAATGTACTTTTTAGTAACGAGATTTCTATAGACACGTGTCATATGGAGAAACTGTTGGGAGCATAACGAATGAAAATTCCATTGTAAAGATATTCGTTGTAATGGAATTTTACCTGTACAGTATGTTTACAAAAGTTAATGGCTTTATCGAACTGTGATCTTTGAACATTATTTTATTGTCATAGTATCAATATGAAAATTTTACATTTCTACTGTACATATTTTATCCTGCCAAAATGTGACCAAGTGTTATACTTTTTTCATATACACCAGAACATAAGACAGCAGATCAATTTTTAGAGCAAAAATAAGGAAGAATAAATTAGGTATCTTTATATCCTCACATGAACTGGCTTTTGCAACATACTGTATAGTAGAATGTTGTGATTTTTACCTGCTGAACAAAGACAATCACCAGCAGGAAGACAGGCTCTGGAAGTGCCAAAAGACCAACGTACAATAGATTAAATAAAACAGCACATTACCCCGCTCTCATACAACATAAATAAAAAACTTGTACTTGTTAAGAATCTGTCTTTTTAGATTTTTGTCCTTTTTGCATTTTTCCTCACTTCCTTACCTTGTATACATATTTTTGTTTCATGTAATTTTACCCTATTCTTTTTTTCCTATAATTATGTGTTTAGGGATTACAGAAGTAACCTGAAAGATTATTTAAACCTCCTGATTTTCAAAGTCATGTCCTGCAGTATTAGTTAACAATGCTTAGATTGTCTTGTCCAGCTTCCCTTTGGCATTTTCCCTTTTTTGTAAATTAGGTTGGTCTTTCCACTGTTTTTGTTTGGATTTCCTTGTTTTAACATTTGTGTTTTGTTCTGTGGGTTTGTCTTTTGAATTGCTGACTTAATTTCATTGGTTTTTGATTTTTTTTTCTTTTGTATTAGAACTTTAGAATTATCTAGATTAGGGCTGGGCGATTAATCGAAAAGTAATCGAAATCGACATTCAGAACCTATAATCGATCAAATTTTTCCAGGTCGATTTTTTCGATTACTTTCCCTTTAAAAACACTACCGTGTGTGGAGTCACATGACCCCACTCCGTTACATTACATTATTCCGCCGACATGTCGAGCATGGAGAGCTTAAACACTGACACAACTGAGCAACAAGAGCAGCTTGTACCAAAGAAAAACGCAGTCTCCGTCATTTGGACACATTTTGGCTTCAGTAAGGATGACATTGAACAAAATGAAGTCAGATGTAGACACTGTAGAAAAACAGTTTCGACACCCAAAGGTAACACCACCAATTTGTTTCAACACTTGAAGCACAATCACGTTACTTAATATGAACAGTGCATAGCTCAAAAAAAACAAAAAGAGACTGACAAATGCCCAGCAACAAATGCCTCCGCAAAGCAGATGTCGATAACACAAGCGTTCACAAATGCCACACAGTATGAGAAGAGTTCAAGAAGATGGAAAGAAATAACTGACGCTATTTGTTATTACATCGCAAAGGATATGACTACCTTGGCTACAGTGGAGCGAAGCGGGTTTAAACACCTCGTTAAAACTCTCGACAGAAGATACACTGTGCCATCGCGATCACCTTTTTCTAAAACTGTGCTGCCAGACATGTACAAGACATGTTGTAAAAATGTAGCTGCTGAACTGAAAAATGTTCAACACTTTGCAGCCACATCTGATCTCTGGTCAAGTAAGACAATGGACCCATTCTTGAGCCTTACTTTGCACTATATTGACGACGATTGGAAGCTGCGCCAGAGATGCCTTGAGACGGCATATTTTCCAGCCGATCACACTGCAGATATGATTGTGCAAGGTCTGAAAAATATGCTTTCTGAATGGGACCTCGCGGAAGAAAAACTTTCAGCCATTACGACAGACAACGGTGCAGAGATGAGCAGCTATTTGGTGTCCCCCATGCTGGATAGTGAGGCAAATCCACTGGACTGGTGGAGGAAGCATCATGTACACTTTCCCACTCTAAGTAAGGTGGCAAAAAAGTATCTCTGCATACCAGCTACTAGCTCCCCATCAGAGCAGGTTTTCAGTTCAGGCGGAAACATTGTTACATGCCTCAGGTCCTGCCTGAAACCTGAAAAGGTTAACATGCCCGTGCTTCTTAGTAAGAACTTAGAGTAAATTCATGTTCATATAGTGACATGACAAGATCGCTAAGATCACCTCATGCAACAGTGTTTAGAGAGTTCTATTTTCATTACAACAATCTGTTTTTTACATTGATACATTGCACATTAAAATATTTGTTTACAGAAGATGCAAGAAATGCACTGTTTAAAATATTATTTACGGGATATATAAGAGTTATTTCATTTAGAAGAGATACTGCTTATTTTCTACTTTTATTAAAAAAAAAAAAACACTGAAAATAATTTATTTTGTTTCCAAAAGTGCAAGTTATTTATTTTTACTTTTTTTATAAGAACAAAGTGACTGTTCGTTTTAGGCAATGTGTGCTTTAATTTCAGTTGTTCCACATTGATGTTCAATAAATAATCACAGTTAGTAGATAGTGTGTTTCCTTCAATTATTTTAAAATCAAGTAATGCACACTTTATTCAAAAATCTCTCACTTGTAATATGTGAGCATATTTACTGTACAAAACTTGTCAGTGAGATATGAGGGCAAAAAAATAAATAAACAAATAAATAAATAAAATAATCATTCATTAATCGTAATCGAGTTAAAATGTTCAATCAATCGAGATTTTGATTTTAGGCCAAATCGCCTAGCCCTAATCTAGGTGAAAACAGGCCATTCAACACAACAAAGCTCTCCAGTCCCATCCACTTAATTCTTCCAAAAAATACCAAGCTTAGTTTTCAAAGTCCCAGAAGTCCTGCTGTTTACCACTCTAATAGGTAGCTTATTCTGTGTGCCTGTGGTTTTCTGTGTAAAGAAAAATTTCCTTATGTTTTGTGTGAAATATACCCTTAACAAGTCTCTAATTGTGTCCTCATGTTTTTGATGAACTTGTTTTAATATAACAGTACAAATATCCTTCATAATTTTAAATTCTTCAATCATGTCACCTCTTAATTTTCTTTTGCTTAAACTGAAAAGGCTTGGCTTTTTTACATTTTCCTCATAATTCATAACCCTGTAGCCCTAAAATGAGCCTAATTGCACTTCTCTGGACTTTTCCAGGGCTGCTATGTCCTTTTTGTAGCCTGGAGGACACAACTGTACACAGTACTTCAGGTGAGGCCTCATCACCGTCTAACTAATTTTAAAGTAAAGTCTCGGTCCACTGTATTAACTCCTTCAATCATGTCACTTCTTAATGTCCTTTTGTATAAAACTGAAAAGGCTCAGATGTTTTAATCTTTCTTCATAACTCATTCCTTACCCTCTGGTCCTGGAATCAGCCTATTAGCTCTTCTCTGGATTTTTTTCTAGAGATTCTATGTCTTTTTTGTAACCTGGAGGACCAAAACTGCCCACAGTACTCCATATGAGGTCATACCAGTGCATTATAAAGCTTGAACATAACCTTCTTTGACGTGTACTCCACACCTTGTGCTATATAATCAAACATTTGGCTTTCTTAATAGCTTCTGATCATTGTCTGGCAGTTGATATTGTTCAGTCCATTATGACTCCTAAATCCTCATCATAAGGTGTACTTTTGATTTTCAGACCTCCCATTGTGCATTCAAACCTAACATTTTACTTCCTACTTGTAATACTTTACATTTGCTTACATTAAAGTTCATCCACCACAAATCTGCCAGAGCCTATATGCTGTCCAAGTCCATCCCTCTTTAATGATTCAACGGATTCTAGATTATTTGCCAATCCTCATAGCATTGGTATTATCTGTAGACCAGATTATTACTTATATTCCTATCCCAATCATTTACATATATTAAAAATAGCAGCAGCCCTAGCACTGACCCCTATGGAATACCACTCTAAACAGCCAATTCAGATAGGGTTCCTCACATCACAACCTTCTGCATCTTGTGTCTGAGCCAATTTTTACCCATATACAAATAACACCCCAAAATCCCACTTTTTTTATTTTGATGCCCAACCTCTCATGTAGCACTTTATTAAATGCTTTCTGAAAGTCAAGGTAAATACGCCAAGACAAATTGGACTATCAGCCTCAGGAACCATGCTCAAAGTAGTCAGTCTAGCAGGTCACAACTGCAGTGTCATCCAGAAGGACTGTTCCATCAGGTGTCCTGACTGCAACTCTCCAAAGAACAAATTCAGATGTGTGTAATGCTTCGATTCCTCTGTAAGCAGGATGTGGGTCACTAGACCATACATGGTGCGTCACTTGCTCACAGATTCCTCTAACAAACACCTTCTTAGCTGCACTCGGAGCCCTCGCAACCATCCTTCTCAGTTCCTGGTACAGACTGGAGTTGCCATTAAGCCGTACACTGCGAGTCCTCTCAATGATGAGTGCCCTGCGAGATGAAACACCTCTATCTGTGAACACTTGTAACACCAACACAATCCTCAGCAACTTTCAGGGTCTTGTCACAGAAGGTCTTCCACATCACATTAGGATCAGCAGTTGCACCCAATTCTTTAAGTTGCTCGCATAAACTGCATGCAAACTCATTAGAAACAGCCGGATTTTGGAGTCTGACTAGGTTCAGCTTCATTTTCCTATTAGGTGGTAACCTACTGGACCCAAGTTGGACCTTCAGAATACCAACAACAAGTTTGTTGTCAGAACTGACAAACTGGGCACTTCTGTAGACCCTGCAGTTTTATAAGAGCCTCTAGCATCTGATCACGAGGATGTGAGCAATCTCCTTCACCGCACCACCAGGATTGGAGTATCAAATTCAACAATGCGGCTCAGCGATCTGCAGTCCTTGTCCTTTTGCAAAGTTAAGGAATATGGATCCACTTTCACCATGGTCGACAGACCCATGGGGACTGACACAATCCTCACAGACAGCCCTGTCAGTGCCAGGGGTTGCATTGAAGTCACCCATGACCAGAGGAGATTCACCTCGCGGGCAACCATTAACCACCAAGCAAAGTTGCAAATAAAATGTCCTCTCACCAAGACATCACTCACTTTGGTCGGAGCATGCACTGAGACAATAGACATAGCATCCAGAGAATCCCTTAATCTAAGTCTCATAATACGCTCATTGAAAGGAGTGACATCTGACACCATCAGAAGAAGCCAGTCCTTCACAGCAACAGCTACTCCCAGAGTATGACAGGCATCAGAGCGACCAGACAAATGAAAGGTGTACCCACCTACAGATATCTTGCAGGACTAGATGCAGTTTAACGTCATACCCAGGACATGCATGTGAAGACTTCAGAAAAATGTGAGTTTAGAGCATCTGCTATTTCACTGTGTATTTTTTTAATTCCCCTTCACTATTTCTGATGCATTTCATCTTCTCCTTGAAATTTTTCACTAATAAAATGCTGAAAGAATTTATTTTGGTCATCTTTTGCATTACCTGCTATATTCCTCTCTAACAGCCTTTTAGCATCCTTAATATCCCTCTTAATGGTTTTCATATGCCCTTTGGAGTTATTAATCTTATATACCTTAAAAAGCTCTTTTTTTCTTTACATCTTTTTTTTCAACTCTTCATTAACCCACTGCTAAATATTTTTAGATTTCCTACTAATTCCAAAATTTAGGTATGTACCTGTACTTCATTACATATAAAACATTTTTAAACCTGTTCCACCGCTCCTCGACTGTCTCCACAATTAACATCTTATCCCAGTCTATCATCCTTACACTTTGCCCTCATCTTTTTGTTTAGTCAGGTTTCTGTTATTGCTATAATGTCATAATTATGCTCCACTACATACAACCCCATCTCATTGATTTTATTTTTGATACCACTTGCATTAAGGCAAGCTATTTTAATGTTTTACTAATTTTACTTTTGCATTTAAATGTTGGGTTAGAATTTACATTGCTGTTTTTATTTTTACACTATTGTTTGTTCCTTCATATACAGTTCTAGACATGGCCTGTCCTAAACTCCCTGCCCCTCCATACATTAGTTTAAGCGGTCCTTGACTAACCTACTCATATGCCTCCTCAACATATTGGTGGCCCTCCAGTTCAGATGCAATCCGTCATTGCAGAACAGGTCCCATCTGCTCCAAATGGACTCCCACTGCCTCCTAAATCTATACCGCTCTACCCTGCACCAAGATTTAAGCCATGCATCAAGCCTTCTAATCTCCTTAGTCTTACCTGGACTGGCATGTGGCACAGGCAGAACTTCGGTGAAGACTACTTTGTCAGTTCTGCTTCTCAGCCTGGCACCTAAGTGTTTAAATTTGTATCACAGAACTGACAGACCACCCGTGGTGTAGCACGCCACAGAAAGTTATGGTCGCTTGTGATAGTACATCAGTATAGCTATTTATAGCCTGACCCGGAAAGAGGAGGACGCGTGTTGAAACGCCGGAGGAGATGCAGCTTCACAGTGGATCAGGTTTTGTGTGTCCACGGCAGGCAAGCCTGATTCGTGCAGCTTTGTGTGAATCTGATAAACATCTGGATGGATGAGTTTAAGGTTTAAAGTTCCTTTACTTAGTCATGTTTTCACAAGAAAACATGACATTTCCTGTCTCAGTTGCATCTAATAAAAGACAGAATGAAATAAAATAAATAGAATAAGACAGGTTAAAGGTAAGGCAGTTAGATAATGCATATTTATACCAAAAAAAAGGTTACAGGATATATATCAAAACCTTAATCATTATCTCCGATATTTCTTATTGAAAGTCGTATGGCACAAGGAAGAAAGGAATTTCTACAGCGATTTGTGTGGGTTTTCAAAGCGTCAATCCTTCCTGATTTACTGAAGTTTTGTTCTACATGTAATGGATGTCAGTCATCAGTTGAGATGATTTCCAGTTTCTTTAATATTGCCCTCTGTCACACACTAGTTCTGCCACATGTCGCACACTGCTGCAGCTGAAAAGGGGGAAAAGAGGCAAAACGAGCAGTGCATCGCCTCGGCAAAAAGAAGCTTAGCAAAGTCCCAGGCAAAAAGTTTAAAAGGCAAGTAATGCTTACCGGAGAGAATGCAACTGTATGAAAGGAAGAAGTAGGTCCTTACGGCTAATGTCTTAGTTAATGGGAGAGTTCCTGGAGGAACAGGAAGTACAAGTCCAGCATCAATACATGCTCCTTGATTGGAGGAACAAGAGTGCGTCGGAGAGGAATGTGTATGTAAAGCACTTTGAGCTACTTTTTTGTATGAAAATGTGCTATATAAATAAATGTTGTTGTTGTAGTTGTTGTACCACAGTCCCCTTTCGACATATAAAACTGGGGAATGGAATGCAGGTTGTCTTTTGACTGGGTTGGGTGTTTTTGTATATAGTTTTTTTTTTCCTTTGTCCTTGATTATTGATTTTGGGAAGGAAAAAGAAGATATATTTCTTTTTGTGTACATAGTATTTTTGAAGATGGGTTTGTAATCATTTTTCTTTTTCTTTTATTTTCCTGATTTTTGGTTGGCACAAGAGAACTATTTTCTGTAAATAATTGCTGTTTGATATTATTATTATTTTGTTTAGGACTGGGTTTTTATTTTAATATTACAGCATTAGTTTGATTTGGGAATTTGGTTTTTGTACCTTTTGCTTGAAGCACCTGTAAATAAAGAACACTTTTTTTCTACACTTTTATAAATCTGTGTCTGTGTTTCTCGGTTCTCACCTTTAATATGTTCAGTCCATGAACTACAAGAGTCCAAAGTGTAGCATGGTGCCAGTTCCCACCACACAGGGTCTCACACTACACTTATGAATGTCATTTGTTCCAACATGGACAATGACAACTGGATCCATCACCATTCTGGCCAAGAGCCTATAAATCCTATGAGAAAGGTCCCCCACATGTGCACCCTGAAGGCAACACACCGTGCAAGACTCTCTGTCTTTTGAGCAAATCTGGGCTTCAATGCCCCTAATGACTGAGTTCCCAACTTTCACTACTTTTGTCTTTTTGGGAACTGTTTGAGGTGTTCTGTTGGGGCTCCTATTGCATGCCTACCACCTGAGAATCTTCAGAGACACCATCCAGCTCCACAAGCTCCTGAAAATGATTTAACACTTCCAGTAGTGGGGTTGATATCCACAGAGAGTGTTCATCCTTTATGTTGTGCCTTGTGACCATGACCCACATATGTCTGGTTTGGAGTCTCCTCCTGCTCCACTTTAGGGGTGAATACTATTTCTCTAAAGGACACCTGGGCCAGGACTGCCAATTATCTACTACAATGGACCCTGAGCTTGAGGTGCTGTATCAACTGGCATCTCCTGCCTATATAGTCCTCATAGAAGACTTGCTTCTCCAAGTCATTCTCTATTCTGCTGTTATGCACCTAAAATCTGGAATAGCCTGCCTATAGGAATTTGCCAGGCTAATACAGTGGAGCATTTCAAAAAACTGCTGAAAACACATTATTTTAACATGACCTTCTCATAACCTCACTGTAATTTAATCCTGATATTCTGTATATCCAGTTCATTATAATAACTATTCATGGTGGCTCTAAACTCTGTACTAACCCCTACTCTCTCTTCTGTTTCTTTTTCCGGTGTATTTTTGGTGGTGGCGCATCTACTCAAAGCACCGTGATGTTCCAACAGGGAGGAATTAAGAGCCAGAATTCTGCAAGACCATCATCGCCAAGAGCACCCGTGAGAACCCTACATACAAAGAGGACTATTTCATTTATGTTAGGTAGAATGCCCAGAGGGGACTGGGCGGTCTCGTGGCCTGGAACTCCTGCAGATTTTATTATTTTTCTCCAGCCGTCTGGAGTTGTTTTGTTTTTTTCTGTCCTCCCTGGCCATTGGACCTTACTCTTTTTCTATGTTAACTAATGTTGTCTTATTTTAATTTCTTATTTTGTCTTTTATTTTTCTTCATTATGTAAAGCACTTTGAGCTACTTTTTTGTATGAAAATGTGCTATATAAATAAATGTTGTTGTTGTAAAATGTCCAACATTCAAAAAGACTTGCCTTGCACTGGCCTTATTATTAAAGTTTGACTTTGGATTACCAAAATGCTTAACTTTTTGTCAATCAGTCAGTCATTGCCCAACCCGCTATATCCTAACACAGGGTCATGGGGGTCTGCTGGAGCCAACCCAGCCAGCACAGGGCTCAAGACAGGAACAAATCCCAGGCAGGGCGACAGCCCACTGCAGGGCGCACACACACACCCACACAC
The DNA here is from genome assembly GCF_016835505.1 of Polypterus senegalus. Lineage (NCBI taxonomy): Eukaryota > Metazoa > Chordata > Cladistia > Polypteriformes > Polypteridae > Polypterus > Polypterus senegalus. The sequence continues at coordinate 93,257,896 of NC_053157.1, forward strand.
CAAGCACACCACTCACTAGGGACAATTTTTTAGGATCACCACTGCACTTTACCTGCATGTCTTTGGACTGTGGGAGGAAACCGGAGCACCTAAAATTTTTGTCATTATTATCATAATAAAATTACTTAATTTAAAAGTTAAAATTAAAAAATTCAAGCCAAACAATTAGATTTAAGAACTATTTATTTTACTCCTTCTGACCCCTTAAGCCCCTGTAATATTCTCCCCCTAGACTGTCTGCTGTTTGTCCTCCTAGTAGGTTAACTTTACTTTTCTCTGTAATTTCTCCTAACGTTGCACTCCATTTACTCCTTACTTAAAAGCTTTCCGCTCACATCTTTTGTATTCCTTCGTATTAATGAACCCTTACACTGTCACCCTCTTGACTGCTCTAGTTTCCTGACAGCTAAGAATTGTTCATTCGTATAATTTTTTTTACACCTTTCTATTAAGAAAGACCTGCTTGCTAAATATGCACTGCTAGTTAATTTCTTGCTGTCTTGTCTGCTCCTACAGCAGTCTTGTACCTGATCAGTTCCTTAACATTAGCTATCTGTCTGTGTACAGTGGAGACCTTCTCTTACTGCTTTGAAGTCATCCACTGCCCAGTAAGGAATGATGCTTTTGACTATTCGTCACTACGTTGCCTGTCATTTACTTACAGAGATACCGGTGTCAGCTACAGCTGCCTACTTCTATCCATCACTGATGCTAGTTTGAGCAAAAATCGCAAATACAAATAACTTGTCCAAACACTCCCCCAAACACTCTTCTAAAGGGAAAAAGGTTTAAAAATGCATGCACAGCTCCTTACTGGCTATACAAACTTGAAATCTCACGTTCACAAAGTCACACAGTGCTGGAAATAAAAAAGTTGTCAGATATCAAAGTCTCCATGAAAAGGCAAGTCATAGCCCACTGTCTGAGTGTTATATGAAAGCTTATTAGGGTACAGAGAAAAAAAAAAGGCACACAGTGGGGAAAAAGCACGACATGTCAACTTCAATCTCGAAATTTCCACTTTAATCATGTAGTTTATTTTGTCATTAAAGTAGAACATCATAAACTTCATCTTAAAATATTTTAACCAGTTTCTCAAATCACATCGTAATTAAAGTAGCACGTTAAATGCTTTGTTTTGTATGTGATCTTCTATGTGCTCTATGTGTGTGAATCACTACTTGATTCTTAAACCAGCTCTCTTCCTCCGACTGGACACAGAATCCATTACATTCGTGATATTACAGCTCTCTGAATAACTAAAATACTGAGATGTATACATAATATCATTTTCGTGATGAAGGCTCAGTGTTTGTGCGTGACCTTCAATGAAATTATTTATTGCAGCAGTACTCGGGGGTGGCTCTAGGCTTGTGGCGGCCCTGGGCAGAGAAAGAATCGGTGGCCCCTTCGCCGCCGATGTCAATATGGTATCTTATGCACGGTGGATGGCCTCATCCGTTGTGGACGCTGCATAGCCACCTCGTGCTCATGACGCAAGCGTTTAACTTTTGTCGAAATTTGCCGGTGCATTTTTAGCTGTGTCGTTATTTTATCTTTTTGTTTTATATTCAATATATATTGGAGTGGCTGCCCCTGCAGTCCTTGCTTTTCTTTCTCCAAATAACCGATCACCACACAATCAGCTCAGTAATAGACGTTAAGCCATCTGTATGCTTAGAGCGCCGATTCTTCAAAACATTTAAGGAACATTGAAATATCTTCGTAGTACATATTTAATTATTCTAGTCTTCACGCCAGTCCCAGTGAAGAATATAGATTATTTAAATGAAGTTAAAGTTTTATCTGTATAATATAATAAACATATTTTGCTGCATTTCATCTTAAAAATGATATCATCATCATATGTAAATACGCTCTTTATAATGTGGCTCAGGTTGTGTAATATTATAACTGTAGTGCAAGTTTACAGTTGGGTGATTGTACTTATAAGTACAAACAGTTCTACAAGGAGCAATTGATTGAGTGCGTTCAAAGTTCTTGGGATGAAACTGATTCTTAACCACGAGGTCCATACAGGAAAGGCTTTCAAACGTTTTGTCGTGGCTGAGCCAGCGTGTTCTTGATACTGTATACCGATAATTCTCTTTCCGATCAGCTGCTGCTGTGATTTCCCACTCAGATACAGTGATATAAATACTCCGAGTGGTGCAGTGAGAGTAATATGGAAAAAGATGATCCGCTGTGGCAACTCCTAATGGGAGCAGCTGAAAGCAGAAAGAAGAAGAAGGTGCAGTGAGAGTAACATTGCTAAAGCAGTTATGGTATTTGGAATACTATGGCTATTCCCTGGACCATTATATTCTTACAAGTTAATTACAATCAGATGTATTACACTAATAAACAATATGCGGTTAGTTACAGTGTATTTATAAAGCAACGTCAGGAAAATAAAAGAGTAACCACACAGGAACAGTAGCACTGCTTTGACGCTGGGTGCCGCCAGTCTGCAAAACCGAGCAGAGAACTTGCGTACGACAAGGTATGAGGTACCGTGGAAAAGTGCGTGGCTTTATGCCAAGTGTAGGTTTTATACATCGCAATTTGAACATGGAAAAGTTCTTACACAACATTTCTGTGCGTACACACCGTTTATACATGAGAACGCAGGTGTTGGCACTGTATCCTAATTCCTTTTTCTCTTCCTCCCTCTGCACACCAGATTACTGACAGTTATAACACCGCCAGTTTTCGCATCTGCAAAGACATCTCCACAATTGTTGAGTGTATTTTCTTTATTTTTACAAATCAGTTATATGGGGTTTCCTGGCTGTTCCCCAACTCTTTATTATTGATGTCTGCTTCTCTTACAACTAAAACATAATATTTTATACTTTATTCAAAATACTTGAGTTTAAAAAAAAAAAACACTTCTTTTAAAAGGAAATAAAAGACCTCATACCAATAAGAGTCTATGTAATGTACTGCATATGTTTATACAGTTCTCTTACTTAAAATGCTACTATACTCTATTTTATTCACAGGTTCATGAATTTGACTTGTTTACTTTTTGGTTTGTGTTCAAAGGTTTAGGTTTTGTGTGCTAGAGGATGAGGATAGATTCCTATGCTGTCTGAGAGTCTTTGCTTAAAGAAATTTTTTTGTTTGTTTTTTCTTTTTTAAAATTAAATATTAAATAACATGAGCATTGTATTGTTTTTTAGCCTTAAAATAAAAATGTTTTATTATTATTGTAATAAACAGTAATTAAACAGTTTTAAAAGACTACTGAAACTGAATCATAACAAAGTATCTGATATACTGTATTCTAACACTATGTATTTTGAGCAGGATGTTTTGTCAGTGTTTTTATGATCTTTGTATTCTTAATTAAATGCCTTTTTTAAAGCAGCAATACAAATATCTTTTTAATTTGTGAATCTGTGCTCTACTCCTGTTTTATGAAGATAAAAAATAAACTACATAAATGTTGTATTATCTTGTAATTTGTCTATGCACATTGTTTAATTAACAACATAACTAATATATAAATGTAGTGTGAGTATGTCATTCCATAAAGACAGTACAAGGGTTGGAGGGGCACTAAATTAATCTAATTAAATATCACAGATTCATTTATTGCTATTTAAATTTGCTGCATAAAATTGCTATATAAAATGTCACATGATACAATGATTCACAATCTTACTCCAGAGCTGCTGATGGTAGTGGCTTTGAAAGGATCAAAATAATTAAAAAAAACACCTACTATATGCTTTAGGATGGACTTTTAAACAATTCTTTGGTGTGATTTGCTTTGACATTATACATATTATATTAAGGCATTAAGACAAGCTTTTTTGTGATTAAGCACAAATTTAGAAAAACTTTCATGCTTTACTCAAATAATACTAAGTCAGAACCAGTATAAACTAAAAATTAGGGACCTCTACATGCATATTAATCACAAGCTGTAAGTCTGCAAGGACAACAATTAAGTTTGTCAGAGTAATTTAAAGGGCAAGCTCAGTTATACAACACACTCTGGAACCCCTTGAGTTAGTAGTGAAGGACAGAATTAAAGTAAAACTGAATACCATTTTGAAAAATGCAGCACATCCTCTCTGTGACACACTAACACTGAGGACATTCAGCCACAAAAAAGTTGTCAAGAAATGGTACTGGGGCTCTTTTATATCAACAGCAAAATGTCTGCATAATGCTTCACTGTGACAGTGACAAACAAGTCAGAAGTGTTCTTTTTTTTATTATCTTGCTTTATAGTCATTCCAGTGTGTGTTCAGAGCACAATTGTGTATGTATTTATTTATTTATTTATTTACTTACCTACCTATTTATGTACCTATTCATTTAAAATATATGTATTTTATGTATGTATAAAGTACTTACTTTATTTATGTAAAAAGCCAAACAAATAAAGATCTATCTACTGTATCTATCTATCTTATCTACAGATAAAACACTGTATTAGTAGATTAGTAGAAGGGTCAACGGCAAAAACTGTGCCTATCCAGGATTCATCAAAAAGCACAAGGCCTCAGCATGAGAGGGAAATCAGCTCCCATGTTAGGATGTCTCCTTTGTCTAAGAGGTACAGCTGGAAAGTCAAAGAATGACATAAATTAACAGTTATAGGCAAACTCTCTGCCTCTAATGCCACCAGTTCTCTCCAGAGACCATGCTGGTTCAGGAGACCAATTAGCTTTCTAGCCTGGCAACCTAGGTACATTGGGTGCTTAGACTTTTAGCAAGAACAGCTGTTGTTCAACCAGGTTGCATTTGGAATGACTTGTTACACTGCTGGGGAATGCTCCTTAACACTAGAATTACCAAATCCTATGAAAAAACTTGCAATCCCGGCCCACGTTAAATCGCTTTGCACCTCTCCATCAGCATCTTTTGTGTTGTAAATGTGTCGATCAACACAAGCAGCAAGCAGCCTGCTTCCTGCCATCCCCCCCACCCACCACCACAGTTCAATTCACAAAGAAGGTTCTCAGTACTCAGTGTTTATCTTGGAGTGAAGTGCTGGAGTTGTAGAGAGTAAATAATATCGGAATATATACATTTTATGTGTGTTCCGTGTCTAAAACAATCTATGTAAACACATTGTTAAAACAGAAACGTGTTTCATGTTTTAGTAATAATTGACAAAATGTAGACTTGAAATGTGTGAAGCCTGAAGTCCAAATATCAAATATACATTTTCACAAAAGGTAAAAGTATAACAAAACAAGATTATAACAGCAAAAAAAGAACTCATGTTAGGGTGTGTGAGTGCTGAAGTCGGAAAACAACGGGTGAACTTAAACCCAATTTAAGTAAAAATAGTTTCTTTATTCTTAATTCTTGGTGAGTAGAGAGAATGTGAGACTGCCTCTTTCCAACTCTCTTTTATATCCTAGAAAAGAAAAAAAACCTCTAGCAGTTCATTCCGAGGTTATACATAGCTTAAGGTTAAATCTTAATTTATGACATACTGGAGTGTCCTAAAACATAAAACAAACACCATTTGCATTCCTAAGGGATACACCCTTCTAATTATACACACTTAGAACAAATTTAAACATTCTTACAGTTCATTACATTAGTTATAAAGAGCTTACATTCTTCACAGGGTATTCTGTTAGTATCAAAGGTCAGCATTTCTTATAAATGATAAAAGTTAGTCCCTTAATGCTGTGCATACAGCCCAACTCCTTCTGCATAAATCAGGAACAAATCTTATAGCTCTCTGCAGCATGATCAACTCAAAACACAGTCCTTGATATCTGCGAGTTAAATAATAATGTTTTCTCTTCCTTAGGTGAAACATTGACACAGACCTAATATGAACGCTTTGGTGGTGTAGCGGTAAAAACGTCCAACATGTAATCAAGACATTCATGGTTTGATTCTAAACGCCTCTGTTTTGAGTAGTGAGCTGCTCTTATTCTTACATTATAGAATAAAAACATACATTTGATTTGAGTCTGTAACAGCCTGTAAAGTTATGGCACTTGTAAAATGTAGCTTTTTTTTTAATTCAGTTTTATTTTTTCAGTCACGTTCACGCTCCCGCCAATCTGACACTGTTAGTTTTCAAATAAAGACGTGCTATAACAGAGGTGAAAGAGAACAGAAGATCTCCCCACAAGAAACATCCACTCACACATAAGAACAACACAGCTGCCCCAGGCGTAAAAGTGAAATATGGAACTGTTTGGATGCAGCAACAGGTTGGACGTCATCCTGCCAGTCAGTCTGCCTCACACCTGTCCTTCAAAGAAAAAAAGCAGTGTTTACAGAGCTTGCCAACATATCGTACAAAGTCCTGTTTGTGATTATGTTTTGTAATGGTCTTTACATAAAAAACATTTATGTGCTACTTATATAAAAGCCTGATTGAATGTTATTTACCTTGATTTATTTACTTATCTTCTTACAGCGTAAATAAAAAAAAAATAGCATTGTAGCATTTGGAGCCGAGTGCCAGAATGGGTTCTCTGTTTAATACATGGTGCTTTGAGGTGGCTTGCAATCTTTAAGAGGACTGCTTATCTTTGCCGCATTAGAAGAAATTATTCGCGACATTTCAGGTATACCATTTTTCTAGGCACCACTATGTTGTTGATGGAAGGCCATCTCAATGTGGCAACTTATCAAAAGCTTTCTGAAAGTCCAGATAAATAATATCATATGCTCCACTTTGATAGTATCATTGATGTCAGAGGGGGACATTTTTGTACACTGGGTCATTCCATTTCTCTCTTAGGAAAAGAAAAATGCAAAAATTACATTTAAGTCATTTAAAGCCCAGCAGATGAGCAGGCAATAGGCAACCACTGTTTGGACTGAGACGAGAAGTTAAAGGCAAATTTCCTAGATTATCCTGTAACTGATTATTGTGATGGCTGTCTACAGGATATCAGTATTTACTGTCTTGTAAAAGAGTCACCACTTTGATGTTTTTGGCTGGTGGATATTACAAAGAATTACAAAGTTGTGATAATAGAACCTGCTCCTTAATTAGCTCTGGCCAGGAGAAGGCAAAGCGAGGGACAGTCAACTGAGAACGCTGCCAAGACTCGCAGAGAGAACAGGAGCTCACTGGCAGACTGGGGTGCATGGCTGGTGTGACGTGAGGGATACAGACGGCAACACTTACTCCGAGGGGGGAAGAGACAGCTCCACAAGAAGACGGTTGTGGGTCCAGCTAATGAGGGAAGCTGCATGAAAGGACCAAGCAATGCTGGCAGACGAGATGTGAGGCGTGCCTAAGTCACAGCAACACAAGGAGCCCAGAGTGGAGAAAAAGAATGAGGAGACGCTGATTACATATTTGGACAAAACTTCTGTTGTGAAACGAGTGTCCGGTGAACAGAGTGCATCCATGGACAGTCGAACTATTAAGTGTTGGGGTAACACAGTGCGCAAACTGGACTCTGTACCACTAAAGGTTGTATCCTGAAAATAATGTTTTTGACAGACCTTTAGAGTGTGGACTGTGTGTTTTCCTTATAAAAAAAGGAAATTCATTCTTCATATTGTTAGATTTTGTTTATGTTCATTTATCTTTTTCATGTATTTATTATTGTCTAGTGTAACAGAAGTTACTATTGCTTTTCCTGAAATTACTGTTGTGTCTTTCATTGTTTGTTTACTCACCGCCCAATTTAAGGAAACCTGTGTGCTATTATTGGTAATTGTCAGGAGTTCCCAGTCTCTTAGTAAAACTGGGTGGCGTAGTCGGATATTTAAATTGTGTCTAAGTTAGATTATCTGTAAGTGTGAACAGACACCTGTCACATTTTGTTGCCTCCTCATAGAATTCCAGAATGTTAGGATGGGTTCAGAAGAGGGAGGTTGTGTTTTACTGACTGCTCAGAATAACTCCTGTCATTTCCAGGTGTTGCTCAATCTTATCCTTAATAATTTCTTCCATTAATTTTCCTGTGATGCATGTTCATCTTACTGGCCTATAGTTGCTTGGATCTGCCCTATCACCCTTTTTATATAATGGGATGATATTTGCGATTTTCCAGTCCTTCAGAATCTCTCCATTGCTGTAAATATTTGTCAAAGGGTTTATATATGTACTCACTAGCCTCCCTAAGAACACAAGGATAAATATTATCTGGTCATGGTGATTTGTTTGATTTCATCTTATTTAATCTGAGCAGCACTTCTCCCTCTATAATTTCCAAATCCCTCAGTACCTCCTTAGTAGTCGCGTTTACCTCTGGGAGGTTATCCACTTGCTCACTTGTAAACACCTCAGAAATATGTAAGTTTAGGGCATCCGCTATTTCATTGTCTGTATGTTTTAATTCTCCTTTACTATTTCTGATGCACTTGACCTTCTCCTTGGCTGCTCTTTTACTACTAAAATACTGAAAGAATCTCTTGGGGTCTTCTTTTGCCTTATCTGCTATATTCCTCTCCAACTGTCTTTTAGCCTCCCTGATATCCTTCTTAATGATTGCCCTCATGTTCTCATACGCTCTACAATTTACTTTGCAGTCATTAGTCTTATATGCCTTATAAAGAAGTTTTTTCCTTTGCAACTTCTTTTTAAATCTTTATTAATCCACCATGGAGTATTTTTAAATTTCCTATTAATTCCAAATTTAGGTATGTATCTGTCCTGCATTACATGTAAAACATTTTTAAATCTGTTCCACTGTTAAGTTCAACTTAACAATTTTAGTCTTTGCATCTGCACATAGATAGATAACTTTATTAATCCCAAGGGGAAATTCATGTAATCCAGCAGCAGTATACTGATACAAAAAAAAAACAAAACAAAAAAAAACAATATTAAATTAAATAGAAATAAAAATGCATGGAAAAGCAGACAATAACTTTGAGTAATGTTAGCATTTACACCCCCCCCGGGTGGAATTGAAGAGTCGCATATTGTGGGGGAGGAATGATCTGCTCAGTCTGTCAGTGGAGCAAGATGGTGACAAAAGTCTGTCATTGAAGCTACTCCTCTGCCTGGAGATGACATGTTCTGTGGATGCAGTGGATTCTTCATGATTAGCAGATGGGCATTAAGCAAACTCCTGTCACAGATGTTAAACTGTCCAACTTTACTCCTACAATAAAGCCTGCCTTCTTAACAAGGTTGTCCAGGCGTGAGGTGTCCATCTTTATGCTGCCTCCCCAGCACACCACCGCGTAGAAGATGGCACTCGCCACAACTGTCTGGTAGAACATCTGCAGCATCTTATTGCTGATGTTGAAGGACGTCAACCTTCTAAGTACGGTCGGCTCTGACCTTTCTTACACAGAGCATCAGTATTGGCAGTCCAGTCCAATTTGTCATCTAGCTGCACTCCCAGATATGTATTGGTCTGCACCCTCTGCACACAGTCACCTCTGATGATCACAGGGTCCATGAGGGGCCTGGGCCTCCTAAAATCCACCACCAGCTCCTTGGTCTCGCTGTTGTTAAGGTGCAAGTGGTTTGAGTCGAACCATTTAACAAAGTCTTTGATTAGCTTCCTGTACTCCTCCTCCTGCCCACTCCTGATACAGCCCACAATAGCACTCTTACAAACACTGAGAATTGTATTACATTATGATCACTTGACCCGATTATTACAAAATACTAAATATAGACAGTCTTCACCTCGTGTTCGTGCTTTAACATGCTGTGTTAAAAAACAGTCACTGATTACTTCTAAAATCTCAGCAAAAACTGGTCACTAATTAAGATGATGGTAAGAATGAAAACCTGCAGCCACTGCGGCACTTGAGGCCTGGAGTTCGCCACCCTTTAACTAAGGAATCTCTGTTACGACAACGCGGTTATTTGCTTAAAAATGCCAATATCAGATGCTTTCTACCCTGCCTCCTCGATGGTAGTTCAACAAATACAGATAACAAGTACACGTACAAGTAACTTTACCAAGTACATCCCCAAACATCCAGCTACTTTTGCTCTTGTGAGGGTTGAAAAAAAGCAAAAATAAACCTTCTAAAGGGAAAAAAGCTTTAAAAAGCTTAAAAAATTCCAACACGGTTCCTTAGCAGCAACCAAAACCAAAGTTTTTAAGAGCAAAATGTATTTTTTTTATTTAAATCTAACACCACAGAACAGACCAAAAACTCTCAACAGCCTCTAGCATTTGCAAAGCACATGTCAGCCACGTGACGACCTGCGCTATATATTATAGAATATCAACTTATTAAACATAAATACTACAATTACTGAAAGAGTCATATTATCTGATCATGTCTGTGGTAGACATGCTGAATGCGATAGGCACATGGAGTCTTGGTTACACAGAACATTTTCCTTGCATACACTCATTAATATGCTACTATTTTACATGTATTAAAAATCTTAAATTAATCTGTAATTCATGACTAATCGTATAAGATCTCTCTCTTGCTTATTTTGACACTGTATCTTGTTGCCTTAGGTCACAGACATAAAAGAAAAAAGTATTTAGCCACTGTCAACCCTGAAAGTAGCCATAATGGAAACTACAGATTGCAAATGCATCTTTATAACAGACTGGTAAAGTAAACATACTGAGGCTATGTAATAAGTCTACGTAATAAAGAATCTGAAAGCAAAAATAGGGTCACCCTAGGGCCCTTCCATAATACAATAGTGTATTAAAAGTGACGTTTCACAACTTATCAACACTGTGATTAAAAATTTTAAAAATTTAAAAATCCAATGTTTTCATAAAGGCTAGGTGTTACACCCTGTAGTGTTTATTATTCTAGGAAGAGTAGAGAGTTGTCCTTGAAAGATGGGAATAAACTTTCAATTATGTGTGGTTCTTTACTATAAGGCAATCCCTGCTGACTTCTTAGTTTGTAGGTATATGATGTGTTATTTTCATTTTGATTTTTTTGTCTTTGAAAGATGGCTATGCTCTAAATATATGGGGGACACATGGCATATTGCCTATTTGTGCACTCTAAAAAAAGTCTAATTTTCATGACCAGCAGTTATTACACCATGCACTGCAGAACATGTAATCCACCTGAAGCTAAGCATGTTTGGGATTGGCCAGTTCTTGGATGGGAGATCAACCAGAAAAAGCTGGGGTTGCAGCTCAAAGAGGCATTGGTGAGACCAGCAGGGCGTGCTTACCCTCTGGTCTGTATGTGGATCCCAATGCCCCAGTTCAATGATAGGGGCACTGAGCTGTAAAAATGGAGCCGACCCGATTGGACGTAAAATTGAGGTAAGAGTAGTGTGTATCCCATTGTCCTGGCTAAATTGTCAACTACAGCTTAGTCATTCTGACCCCCTAATCAGCCCCTATATCTAATTGACTAACTATCCCTCACCCCTTCACCACCTAACAGGTAATGTGTGGTTAGCGTATTGACACAAATAAAAGCCATTGTAAAATCCAGGTGGATGCTGAACATTAATGGTGCTTGAAGCGGCTTCCAACTCACTATGTAAAGTGCTTTGAATAACAAGAAAAGTACTGTATATAAATACAAAGATTATTATTATTAATTATGTGTTACTGAAGATATGAGTACTGCGGTGGTTTGGCACCCTGCTCAGAATTGGTTCCTGCCTTGTGCCCTGTGTTGACTGGGATTGGCTCCAGCAGACTCCCGTGACCCTGTGTTTGGATTCAGCAGGTTAGAAAATGGATGGATCTTCATGCAAACTCCACGCAGGGAGGACCCAGGAAGCGAACCAGGGTCTCCTAACTGCGAGGCAGCAGCGCTAACACTGCACCACGTGCCGCCCTGGATGAAGATGTGAGTAATAATTATTACTAATACATAACTTAATACAAGCGAAAAGGCTTGGAAAGAGATGAGTAGTAATACCAGAAAGAAGCTATCAAAGGGATGATTGATGACCTTAAGCCCCACCCCAAAGTATAACTTATGAAATATGAGTCATGAAATGTGTCCCGCCCCTATGGATGGGGAAGGGTAATATGGGGGTTGGACAACTATCATAATTGATAATCTCTAAACACCTCCTTTTAAGGAGGGGCTTTCATAAATCAAGCCCTTATCACACCCCATTCCTACGAGTGCCCCAAAACACTCCACCCAGCTGCAACAGAAGACGAAAGAGTTCTTGTATAAAACTCAAGTCATTTAACAAAAACGCTATGACAAACAAAAGCTCATAGAATGGACGGTCTTGTGAATGCTTCTAAGAAAATGAAAACAAGCAGGGTTTCCAGAATGCTTGAGTTACGGAACCATTGATTCAGCTCAGCTTGGTATGATTCTAATTGTGCGTTGAGCCAAGTAGAAGTAAAAAGAAATGCTCTGGGACATCTGACGGTGGTGGTTTCCAAGAAGAAGCCTATCCTTCCTGAATATAAAAAGAGGACGGTCACAAAAAAGGGGATGAATATCAAGAAAATTAGATAAAGGAACAAAATGAGAGAAATTAATTTTTTTATAAAAGAATGGACTTTTTTTTAAATCTCTTATTCCAAATATTGATGAGGTTATTCATCAAGGAAAACTGTCTGACCAAATGAAAAGAATTAAAAGAAAACTGGAGCCATTGTTGTCAGAGGAGGAGATTTACACGTTGAATAATTCAAGCTCAGAGGAGGAGGAAGAAAATTGGGAAACACCCACCCCTAAGTAAGTGGAAATAAATGCAGCAGTCTTTTTTCATAGATTACATTAACCTAAAGCGATCTCGAGATGTCTTCAACCAAATGCCTGGACCGGTTGTCTCCCTGGTCTCTCGGACTCTGAGATGTCAGAAGTCCTCCATACTTTGATGCATTCCAAAGAGACGGTCTACGGTAGTGTGAAACAGACAGACACCGCTGACTACCTGTTTCAGCCAGCTAAATGATGACCGCCGGTCATCCTACAACCCAGCTACTCAGATCCAGATTAGATGCTGACAGCCAACGACATGTTTTGGCCAGGTAACAACCAACACCTCTCCGACTATGCTCCTGATCAGGCATGTTGGTCTATGGAACGGATGGCGTCCACCAATTGCCTGTTTTGGCCTGACGATATCATCCCCAGCTCCGGGTACTCTGTTCCTAAAAGCATGCCTCCAGACCAGTCAACTTGGCTGGACCTTCTTATATCTTCAACTGACCAGATCTATTCGCCTGAGCCACAGTTACCTGCCCCTGATGATATGTATTGGTCAGACAGCCTTCTAGAGAACCATAGAGTACCTGACATTTTTGTACCTGCTAATGATGTTCTGGGGAGCCTAACAGGGGCTGAGGAGATAGTCATTCAGGCAAGTAGAGGACAAACTGGTCGAGGCTCTGGCCGCTTTGTAAAATATCGCCCAAGGATGCTGATTATGAGGGTATGGACCTTGAACGAACTGACGGACCCCTGGGTGAAACATTTCGAAAGGCTCTGAAACTCAACGACCTGAAAAGTGAACATTCTATCAATGAGGCTATTGTACAAGCCTTTTATAACATGGATGATGACTCTTACTCAAAAATATGTGAAATAGTTGATGCCTTCTCTAAACGCCATTTTTCTGTACCTGATATATCTGATGTACCTTTGGTGTTTTACAGGGAATACGACATGGAAAAATCAGATGAAGTGTCTGAACTGAATATACCTGTGATATAACATATTTTTAATCATGCTGTTTAGTTGTAATATTATGTTTTGAAGTGATGGGTAAAGCATCTCTGAATTTTAATATTGTTTTGAAAATTACCAATAAAGCACCATTTGATTTTTAAACCATTGACATTTTTCTTTCACCGTCAATGATGGAGGGTTACATGAAAAAAATTTATCATAACCCAGCAAATGCCGGCAGCTTTGGGGGAAAAGACTGTTTGAAAAGAGCTCTTGAGGTTTCGGGTCAGAAAAGTAATGACCATCAGGTGTCGGATTGGTTATCTGGTCAATATTCTTATAAAATTCATAATCCTGCAAGAATTTGTTTTACAAGAAATAAGGTTTATGTACCGGATATAGACTCGCAATGGCAGATGGATTTAGCGGACATGACAAATGTATCCGAGCATAACCGGGGTTATAAATATTTGTTGACCTGTATCGGTATACTTTCTAAGTACATGTGGGTACGGCCCCTGAAGAACAAAACGGATAAAGAAGAGACAAGAGCCTTCCATGACATTCTGAGCACCAGCAGAACTCCAAAGAAGCTCCAGACTGATAAAGGGAAAGAGTTTTTCAACCAAGATTTTCAAAAGCTGCTAAAGAAGATTGGAATAAAACATTTCACTACAGGAAATTAATTAAAGGCATCCGTGGTGGAGAGATTTAACCACACACTAAAATCTAAAATGTGGAAATATTTCAGTGCGTATAATACGAGAACCTACATCGATAAATAGTTGGATCTAGTATACTCTTAGAAACAAAAGTTATCATCGAAGCATAAAAATTGTTCCTTCTGATGTAATGACGTTAAATTCCTGGAAAGTTTTCTAAAACTTATATGATGTTGCCAACCCCCCCGGGTCCACCGTTGTTTAAGTTCAAAGTAGTAGATACAGTTAGTGTTTCTAAAACCAGACATCCTTTTGCGAAAGGTTATGAACAAACATTTTCAGATTAAACCTTTACCGTATCTGAGCTTGTACTTAGGGCACCGGCTGTGTACAAACTGAAAGATTATGATAGTGAAGAGATCATAGGATCGTTTTATGACCCTGAATTGCAAAAAATTAAAGTCTATTCCACAGACGTTTACAGGATCAAAAAAATACTGGCTAGGAAAGTTAAGAATTAAACACGATTCATTTTAGTGAAATGGTTCGGGTGCCCAGAAAAATGTAATAGCTGGATTCCAGGGAGCCAAGCCCAAGATGTTCAATAAAATCCAGACTGCCCCTAATCTGCTCATCATTCTCTAACAGTATACGATGGAGAGCAAAAGTTTTTTTGTGACTCTGTCTAGCAATGCTTCCTCAGACATTTTCCCTAACAACACAATTTCCAATTTCATGACAAAGCTTGCTAAACCCATAGAATTAGAAGGTTCTTGGGAAGTCGGTCTAGCAGAAATACAGTACCCACATACGTGGAATACCATAGACAAACCGGATAACAAATTCTACGTTTCAGCTCCAGGGATAAAAAAATATTACTACATTCCTTGCGGGTATTACAAAAGTATTCATGACCTATTGTCTTTTATGAAATCGAAAACTTTAACCCTACCCACATTGTCAGATGTTGCAACGGGAATTGTCCCATTCCGAGAATACTGTGAAATTCAGTTATAATGCGGTGGATAGAAGAGTCTACATGGTACCGGGCAAGAAGGATGAAACTACACACTTAAAAAGACAGCTGAGTGGAATATTAGGAGCGCATCCTCATCAGACTCGGGGGGGTTAACTTACAAGGCTCCTTTCCCTGCTGACATCAGGGCTGGCTTTTACACTTTGTACATGTATGGTGACTTGGTATGTCATCAGAGAATCAGGGACATCTACATGCCCCATTTGAGGCGCATTCATATAGAGAATCAAGAAAATAAAATTACTACTATCACATATGACAAACCTCATTTTGCCCCAGTCAGCAAGAATCATTTTGACACAGTGACTATTGAAATAAAGACAGACCAGAATAAAAACGTGACAGTTTAGTTTGGTAAGGTGATAATGAAATTGCATTTCAGACCCGTCATGCATTATATGCACGACTGAAGCAATGAGGTCTTACCAGGACCTGACACCTTACATCCAATATTACCAGACCCAAGCGGGTAGCTGATTACCGTTATTCTCTGGATCCCCTGTAATGTATGGTGGGGGTATTGGAGGTATATTTCAGGGGTTGTTTAAGAAGAGCTTTACCTCTCCTGAAAAAAGACTTTGACATTGCAAAACCACATATCAAATCTGCTGCTAAAAATATTGTATTAGATGTGATCACCCAGGGCTATATCAAGTGCGGCTGGTGGCGTCCGAGAAAAGCAGGAGGGGACGGGCTTAATGGTAATGAGAAAGACAAAACGCAAGAGACCACCGGTCAAAAAGGCAAGGCAAACTATTTTTACAGCATTTTCTAAATATTGCCAGAAGAACAAGACTAAAGCAAGCAAAAAGAAGAAGAGAGATATTTTTTAAGAGATGATGACTTTCATACACAGAATGTCTGAAGAGTGTGTCAAATCTGAACTGGACCTGTTTACTGTGCCTTTCACTCAAACGAGTGTAGTGTGGTGGGCAGCTGGGGGCTGTGTCCAGGGACGCCTAGAAGGACCGAGAGAGGAACTATGCCTCCCCATGGAAGCTCAACACTATAGGGGCCCGTGGACACCGTCAGGGGCGCCCGGACGAGTAAGGAGCCCTGGACATCTGCACGGGACGTCTACCAGGGACACCTGGAGTGCTTCCGGGTGCTCATGCGGCACTTCCGCCAACAGCAGGAGCTGCCACAGGAAGCTCATCAAGGGGCACCCAGAGCATGTCCAGGTGGAAATAAAAGGGTCCGCCTCCCTACAGTCGTCAGCCGGAGTTCAGAAGAAGAGGATGAAGCTCAAAAGAGAGGAGTGGAGGCGGCGAAGAAAGGTGCATTTAAAGGCCCGGACTTGAGGGTCATTGGTGGAAGGACACTGGGTTGTGTGCGGAACTGTGCTTAATGTAAATAGTGTGTAAATAAACGTGTGTGTTGAGCTTATTGGTGTCTGCCTGTCTTCTACAATGGCATCCCAGATGGGACTCTCCGCCTGATACTAGGTGGGGACCCGTCAACAAAATAATTTTGTTACAGCCTGACACAGCAGGACACCCCACACATGCACTGCGGTAGAGCGGTACTCGCACAACCCCACGAGTAAGACGACTCCCCCAAAAGACCACCTATGGTCCACAGAAGTGTCATCTGTGCCCGATGGGGAGAAAGAAGAAAACAAAAGACGTGCAAGCAGCGGACTCTATGGTACGCACTGTCACAATGTATACACAGGTCAGCTCTGTGGCAGGAGAGGCCACATAAAGACAGCTTCCTCCGAAGGGCAGGGTTCAGGAGGCAAGTCCCTTTCCCAGTGGCAGTTGGCCCTGGTGAGCGGGCATTGTCAAACTGCCTTTGTGTTTTGCAATTGCGGACTACCTGAACCCGCATTGGTGGCCGAAGCACCCCGGGTTGGGGAGTGATGCCAGGACAACGGCAGTAGTCAAAACTGGAGAGGCAGAAGAGCTGCTGGCAGGTTTGCCACCCCTCCGGGTCCCAGAACAACAAGAAGACGGAGGACTGGAAGTCCCTCCCCGAGGATTGCGAGGGATTGGATGGTGTGCGTTGCGTTCCCACCGATGATTGGACGGAGGAGGGACCAACAAATGTCCATCCTGAGCCAGGGGAGGACCCAACTGAGCCATGGAGAAGGCTCCGCGGCACATAGCCATCATGTAGGACTGATCGAGAGGTAAGTCCACTGCCAGTTGACATTCTGTGTTTGTTAGTGGCTCTGCGCGAGCTGGAGGATTGCCTTCAGCCCACAGAGAAGCTACTCTAGGTCATGCGTGTCCTGCACAAGCTAATAGAGGAGAGAAACGCTGGAGGAGAAGGCGATTGTGTCACTGAAGACACTACGTCAGTGGACGAAGCAGCACAACACTGGATTGTCCGGCCGGAGGGACGTGGCAGTACAGGTAAGTGACACCTGTGCCGTAAAGGGAAAAGGGGTCGTGCGAAGGGGGCCTGGTATCCGTCGGTTCCGAGTTCAGAGTATCCATACCTCCGACAGTGGACACGGTGGTGAGGGCTGATCATGTGGCAGGGGTGGAACGAACAAGAGGGCAGATAAGATGCCAGCTGTTGTGTGCCGGGGGTCTAGGTTTCCTGTTCCCACAGCCACCGACAGCCTCATGCCACTCTACAGTGACGCAGATGGCATGGGGTCTCTTCCTTTCCTATAGAGAGACTCAGACCATTAGGGCGCCTCAGAGAAAGAGGATGATCTGGAGGAAGAAAGCCGGTTCATCCGACAAGAGAGGTGGTGTCAGAGGGAAGCCCCGAAGGCAGCTGAGAAGATGGGGCTCCGAGCGGTCCTGTCAGATGTCCTGGTCGAAGATTGGAGCGTTGCCTGTATGGTATGAAGAAAGACGCCAAGCGATGGCATCAAGTTTTGTTTTGTAGGACGGGGCCCTACGGGTCTCAGCTGATGGAGGGGCAATGTCTGTGTCCGGGCTTGTCTTTCACAGTAGATAAAAGTATATACGTTGAAGTCCCACCACTCTCAGCCTTCTGGAAGCTGGAAATGGGGAAGATTACCTTGACTTGAATAACACTCTTCTACACCTAAGGGGTAAAATAGTGAGTACTGATGGACTAACACAGCTGCTGGTGCAAAGGTTGGATCTGTCAACTACCCTATAGCCAGTTTGTTTTAACAAGTTAATGTTACCTTGGGGGACCACCTAATATTGCAGAGTTCAAATTGTTATCCAAATTGTTATCCTCACAGAGCTGTCTTAGAAGGCCTGCTAAATTACAGTCAGGAGACTCTTCATTCTCAGTTTGCTACAGGCTTTTTTTTCAAAGATACACTTAACAAATTGGAAGAGACAGATCATGATGGAGAAAAGAAGTGCCTATCCGAACTTTATCTACTTCTCAAATGACATTTATCATCTCTGAAACAAAAACTGTAAGCAAATAATTTCAGGCAGATTCAAAGTTGGTTCTCGGACACAAGCGGCCAACACTGCCTCTTCTTTCTGCATCAGTGAGGAAAAGAACTTCCGTACACCTCTGTAATAAAAAAGAATTCTGATGAATAGATACTTTTGCTATGGTATCTAAATTTGTTCATTGCTTGCTTCCTTCACTTGGACATTGTTTTTAATCGGTACACTTGCATGCAAAGATCAGAGACCTATAAATATTTCAATAGACGGTTAAAGGATGATGACACTCTGTAATGACATACAATTGTATTTAATAAACACACAGTTTTACATATTAATTAGCAATCCAATTCAGTCTTTTTTTTCGGATAATGAACAGGGAGGGGGGGCAGGGGGCTGCATTAAAACTTTCAAAGATTTCTCTTGTTTCATCATGAGGCACAACAGAAAATGGAATGTTCAAACCAGCCATGGCATTTACAAATTCCTTCCAACCACACGGCCTCCTATGCTCGGGTATTGTATGAAATGCTGTCAGATTACGTACCAAATCCACCATGTTGGAACCAACCAAAGGTTTACCTTCTAACAGCAGCTGTCTATGGTTATTCCAAAACGTGAGATTGGGATTGACAGACATTTTATGTAGGCGCACTTCTCAAAGCCTCTTGCCAAATCCGGTCCTCAGACACATTGACTGTTCTAATGTCCCCCTCAACATTTTCTTCTTTTGGTAACATGAGTGTCAGACTGTTAGTTTCTTTATCGACCTTTTTAACTAACATTAGATATCTCTGCAAGATAGAGGTGAAAAGCTTCACCTTCTCGTCAGCCCCTATATCACAGCGTTGGAGGACGTTTCTCATTTCCTTGTCCAGTTCAGTTTCAGTGGCGCTCAAGAGATTGTTCAGATTAGTGCTCTTTAACAGAAAAAGAGACATTTGATGCTGCCATACCAAATACATTTTCTGACCGTATTCCATGTTTATGCCCTAGAAGCTAATAAACTGGATATGAAGGGCACAGCAACACTTAAAAGAGCCCCCAAAAAGCCTCCTTTCTGGTTCAAAACAGCTTTCTTGTTTTTTAAGGTTAGTTTTCTGTCACTTTTTTTTCATATAGATGTTTAATGCTTCTTGAGTTGTTTAAACTGTTTGAGTGAAAGAGGTATATTGCCTTTTAAAGTTCTTAATCGCAGTTCTTCGGGGGTCTGTGCTTTCAGATCCACTAAGAGAGTAATTTTGTAGCATCTTTGAAAGCTTCCAAAAAGAACTTAACACGCCCTGGATACATTTGACGGGCCAAGGTAGTAATCTGCAATTTGTCCCTGGGGTTTTTAAAAAGAGTAATATAATTGGCATTAAGATTAATCATTTGGCTTTTCTTTCCCTGAAAGAATACATTTTGAACCAACTAAATGATAGACAGATTCCGGTGATGCGTATATTTTGTGAAAGCTTTTTCTATTTCCTGGCTTTAAGCTAGCGATTCCATCAGATCACCTATAATGACCAAATTTATTTTCTCAGGAGGGAGAATTTCGTCGTCGCATAAAGACTTCGGGAGCACCTCAATAAATTTTAACTGCTGAAATTTATTCGATAGCTCATTGTACATTTTCTGCCAGCAACTATAAAACCAAATTATATTTTGAAAAGGCTGAGACACAACATGATTCAAATGTTTCAGTCATTTTTTTACCTAATAGGTTTTACCTGAACAGGACGGACATGAAATAATTTTAGCGAAGGGGAGTTGAAGGCGTGTATCAAAATCTCATTTAGTGCCCATATGGCCTTGCAGTGTAATCTTTTAGGAGAACCCTCTTGTTATACACCACTCTGAATTTATTCCTGAGTGGTCCGTTTTCTAAAGTGAAGTATTTTGTATTTCTATGGATCTCATTACTGTGAATCAGTAACTCTTGAGGAGGAGCTTCATGAGACTTCACAAAATTCTGAACTAGATTGGTTAGTGATTCAAGGTTTACAATTTTACTGGTTTCGTGGTCAATGGAATGCCTTTTACCTTCATACATGTTTTGCCTTGTGCTGTTTTATACCTGTACGTCTTTGTACCACCTGATGCAAATTCTGTAATATAATCACCAGGATTTAACTTACTGGTGAGCCCTCCTAAATAGTCATCCAGAGGAGGATTGTACTTGCCAGGCTGAGAAGTAAAAATAACTGAGTCTGTGTCGTGGTACAACACCTTTTCTCCCAGAATGTCCAGTAAATCGTACAACTCTAACCAGGTATAGACAGTTGTCAAAGCAGCAATAATGACATTAATGCTACTAGGTAGGGTGTACTTTGGAGAAAATATATTGCAAGAATTCCTCATCATCCTTGACTAGGCTAGTAGTGAGATGGAGAAGTTTCTGCCCAAATTTACCCCAAAGAGAATTTAAAAACAACTTTGAAATCTGTCTCTTAACTGGATTTACAGTGATGTTATCGCGATCCATTTGTACATCTTCCTTCTGATAATATTCTAAAATATACCAGACTCGGGAAGCATCATCCATACACCAGGTAGGATAACCCTATGCCTCCTGCTTGCCTTTTAGATGAAGCTTAATGTAGTCCAAGAATAGTTCAGAAGTACATTTGGGGTAATGCCAAATCTCGTGTTCTTTTGAAACTTTATAACCTTTGTCAATGGCCTTCATTATTTCCACGTTACACCAAGTCACAGTTAAAGCTCTCTCATCCTCTGTGTGACAACAGTCCACAGTCTGATATTCTGTTTCTGTTCAGGTGCAACAGAGGGTGAACATTAATTTCCCGCAAAACCTGAGAGGCAGGACTGGAAAATTGAGACCATGTGGAGGCTGGATGGTGGCTTTAATTAAACCAAAATACTGATACCTAAATTGCTGAAGAATGATGGTGGGATGACCGATCAGGTACATTTTTGTTTTATTCACAAACGGGTACAAACTAGTGAAATCATAATAGTGAATCTGCTCACAGTCCCCAGCCTTGTGGTACAATTTTATGGTGTTGGTACGGCCGCCAAACAATGAATCCCTCGGATTTATACGTTGAGGGAACTCACAATGTTTTAAGTAAGTTTGCAGCATGAAGTCGTCTTTTTCATCATCTCCCAATCATGCTCCGAGATCACACACACATCGAGATTAAATTTGGTCGAAAGGATCTCCAATTTTCGCATAAACGTTTGGTACATAACTGCACAAGTCAGGACAGTTAAAGGATGAGTACTGTTTAAATCATGGCATTTTGGACAGCCGTGGTAAAAGCAGCCAGCACATTCAAAGACGGTCGGAAATACCGTTAACGCTGGCATAGCCGTCAAGAAAAAAAGAAGTCTTTCATTACTTCCCCAAGGTTTCAAAGAGATACAATAACCATTGAATAGATGCATTTGAATAGTTTTTCTGACTGATAATGTAATGGTCAGAAGGAATTACACCGATAGATTTTGGCGGCATGCAGTTTTGACTGTACATGGCCATGCATAGAGAGACTAGGGTCATACATTGAAACGGCTTAATATTGCCAATTTTGTCGACCTCGTCTCCAAATTTGATGCATGCAGTTCTAAGAATTTTTAAATCATTTTTACAATACAAAGCTATCTCCTTTTTAAAATTAAAAAAACGCCATGTTTGACACTCTCATACCAGGTAAAAAATTCTTCTTTTTCTTTCGTCATCATGCTCTGGACACCGTAGCATTCAGGCTCCAGATAGGGCCCGATATATTCCTCGTTTTCAGCTGTATTAAGGAAATTGGGGAAATATCTTTTTTTTGGCTTCAAACCTCATGGCTTTAGGCATGACACTTAAATTTCATTGTTAAAAAATTCAAAGACTCCATAAAACGAAATTGATAACTCTCATCTGTGAAACACATCACCTTATTTCCTTGAGTGGTAACCCGAGGGTTCACTCCATTTTCAATCAAATACTTCATTAAAAAGTACCCATCATAACCTTTTGAATTGTGAGCTATAAAGGTATAGCCTTGATACTTGGGGTGACGGTATCTAGAAAAGAACTGGTGTACAAAATCTTCACCCGCCCAGAACCAGGATTCCCCATGCAAGGGCTTATCTATACTAATAAAAGGCAAAGCCCTCACTCGCTCACTCGCTCATCACTAATTCTCCAACTTCCTGCGTAGGTAGAAGGCTGAAATTTGGCAGGCTTATTACTTACAGCTTACTTACAAAAGTTAAGCAGGTTTCATTTTGAAATTCTACATGTAACGGTCATAATGGTCGACAACGTCTGCCATGTTGAACTTTCTTATTTATGGCCCCATCTTCATGAAATTTGGTAGACGGCTTCCCTGCGTTAACCGAAACCGATGTACATACTTATTTCGGTGGTATGACGCCACTGTCGGCCGCCGTATTAAACTTTCCAACGTCACTAATTGTCCAACTTCCCATGTAGGTAGAATGCTGACCTCATCTTCACGAAATTTGGTAGGCAACTTCCCTGCGCTAACTGAAACTAATGTATGTACTTATTTCGGTGGTATGATGACAATGTCAGCCACCATATTGAATTTTTCAACAGTCTTTGTTACTTATGGGCCCATCTTCAAGAAATTTGGTACGTGGGTTCCCAACGCAAACTGAATCCTACCTACGTACATATATACGTCCATAGCCTGCAGCTCGGTCACCGTGTGAGGCGGCGTTGGGTCCCCCATCCTAACGCCTTCCATGTTGTTGGCTGCCTGCCTATATAAGGCCGTCCGTCGCTCTGGTCTCTACATTCCCTTCCTTGCTTCGCCACGGATTCACGTCTCCCTGCTGATAACTACAGCCTTTTTATTTAATCCACGGCTTCTCCGCTGTTTTATTGTTCGTTTATTACGATTATAGTTATTGTGTAGGTATTTTAGACTTACTTTACATTGTTCAGGTACCCATTTCCTTTACCATTCCAACTGTACCCCCATTAACATGTCCATCGAGGTGATCACCATCGATCAAAGAACTGTCACTTACCGAGTGGTTTCCATGCCCAGAGATGACAAATGCCTTTTCCATTCTCTTTGTTACATATTGCATGGCCATATCAGGCTCACACTTGATATCCAGAGGAACAGTGTGTCTTATGTATTGAAAGACTGGGACAGGTTCAAGGTGTGGACTGATGACGGTACAGGAGATAATTATACTACACAGGAGCACTATAAGAGTGAAACGCTTAGGCCCTTCACCTAT
Organism: Polypterus senegalus; assembly: GCF_016835505.1. Classification (NCBI taxonomy): domain Eukaryota; kingdom Metazoa; phylum Chordata; class Cladistia; order Polypteriformes; family Polypteridae; genus Polypterus; species Polypterus senegalus. The sequence continues at coordinate 93,281,643 of NC_053157.1, forward strand.
GGTTCTGCATGCGAGTTGATGGCTGCTGCTGAATTGTTCGGGTGTTGCTTTCAAGTGTACCAAAATGGCCAAATATTTTACACCTTTTGACAACCGCCAATGCCTCTTAAACATCTTAGATTCACAGGTGACAATTTCAGTAGTGGACACTTTGATGTTTATGAATGTTTAAACTCTCAAAAGCTGGATGTGAAGTTATCGATGAAACCGGTTGTATGCTTACAGCGCTTGACAGATGCTGAATGTCACTTCAACACAAGTCCTGCAAATACTGTCGTAATTGAAACAAACCATGAAACTCAAACCGATTATGACAGCAGCAATCCAAGCTGTGAGATTTGAGACAAGATTACTTTTCACATGGCCAACTGTACATTGCATGCTCAAGAGTAAGCTCAGTGCACAGCTTGGTCATATTACAACTGGAGGGCCGAACTCACAATGTGGTATACAAAGAGATCCTTAACAAATAATTATTGGTATATTTTCCCTCAGTTTAAAAAGGTTTAATTTTCTTCTTAATAAAAATTTTAAGGCAGTACTTTGAGCGGGTATTTTGCTAGAGTGTGTGTGTGTGTGTGTGTATATATATATATATATATATATATTTATATTATATATATATGCCAGCAACACTCATGACAATGACAAAACAATTACATTGTCAATCATGTTACGTTATTATTAAAATGTTTCCTTTTCTTTTTCATTACTTCTTTAACACACTACTTCTCTGCTGCGATGCGCGGGTATTTTGCTAGTGTAGATATATTTGCGAGTATAAGAGTTCTTTGTGTTAACTATATGAATGCATTAAGATTGTTAAAAGAGGAAAACCATTACCTGTATAATCATCTTAACAAAATAAGTATATTACTTGTTTGTATTGATAGGCTATGGATTAATTGATTATTAATATGACTTACTTAAACTAATAAACTAAGGATTAATTGTTTATTAATAAAACTTACATATAAAACTTAAATGTGTACACAAAGCCGAAAAAACAAACTTGCAATATTTCTGTCGAACTGCTGACCTTTTAGTCTGTACTCAGGAAACTGTTAATCTTAACAAACATCTAGGATTGTAAAATCAACAGCAACAGACTTTTTCACTTCATCTTTAGTGGTTGAACAAATGTATTGTAATTTTTGGGCATATTACTGAATCCCCCCCAAAGAATTGTGCAACCTTGTCTCGTGATAGGGTATCTCTGTAAGATGTAAAAATTTCTGTTATAAAAAGGAAACCCACCCATAAAAGATTGAGCTATTGCAGGTGACCATCAGTGACACTAGCTGACAGGGCTGGAGTGGTCTCTCTGCCACCAAGAATAAAGAAATTGCTTTTTACTTTACATCTGCTGTCTGCCTGCTGTTTGCCTCGAACCTTCGTCCACACTTTCAAAATCATAAAACACATATTTTCACACAGCTCCCTAGACTTCAAGGTTTCTATAAAGCATTGTTGGTTTTCTGCGTTATTTTCAATTTTTGATTTACAAACACAGCATTCCTTGGGGGGGACATTTATGGGCTTTTTGAGACTGCATTCACTGTGTAAGTTTGTAAGACAAGGGACACATTTTTGCAATGTTGCAGGCCGCTTCCATGTCGTTGGTCTTGTCATTAAATTTCGGAATTGTATGCTGTATATAACAAAATTGAGACTGACAGTAATGGCTGCAGTCAGCACACTTGATAAGCTCTTCAGGGATCAGTCTGCAATTGGGGGAGAAACAGACGTTGCAGTGGCCTTCACAGCAACGGCTAAGGTTTGAGTGGTAGCTTGTGTAACAGTAGTAACACAAGTATTTTACACCCATTAAACCTTTTGAATTCAAAATACCATAATAATGGTTGGGCAGCACGGTGGCGCAGTGGTAGCGCTGCTGCCTCGCAGTTAGTAGACCCAGGTTCGCTTCCTGGGTCCTCCTTGCGTGGAGTTTGCATGTTCTTCCCGTGTCTGCGTGGGTTTCCTCCGAGCGCTCTGGTTTCCTCCCACAGTCCAAAGACATGCAGGTTAGGTGGACTGGAGATTCTAAATTGGCCCTAGTTTGTGTGTGTCCGGTGGTGGGTTGGCACCCTGCCCAGGATTATTTCCTGCCCTGTGTTGGCTGGGATTGGCTCCAGCAGACCCCTGTGTTTGGATTCAGCGGGCTGGATCATGGATGGATGGATAATAATGGTTATCATTCAAAAACATAAAATATATTTTAGGGTTTGTACCGTTGGAGCTTTCAAATTTTAAAAATGTTTCATTTCTTGGGGATCTGTACCAGACAACAATTTTAATATCTAACAAATTTTCAAATTTATGAATGTCCACAAAGGACACTTTTTCATGCTCAGATAATCCGGCACTGGTCTGAAGGTTGTACGCTTCATGCATGCATAACTGTGGATTTTGCCCATACAGGTCTTCCATTAGGGTAAGCAGACAAAAGTCAAAACAGAGCGGATTCCTGTAATTATGAGAAATAATTAAATGCCTCATTTTCTTTCTAACTATTTCATGGTTGAGTAGAGTGGATACCTTGTGAGCGCCATTAGCCCCCCGCTAGGTGCTCTAACAATCTGTATGACTATCATCAGAGACTCATCAGCTAATACACTCGCGTGACTCTGAAGAAGATTCTCTATCTATTGAAGAAACTCGTCTACATTAATATTAGTTCCAGTCATCTGTATAAAAGCACTAATAGGTAAGGAATCAGCACACAATTTTAACTGTACAACATCATGTGGATTTAAAGTACCTGAAAAACTATCCAGAATTCTTTGCAGTGTCTCATAAATACTGTTAAACACCTCCTCATGAGACTCAATTAGATAGGCATCAGCAAAATTTAAGGGGTGTCTTATTTCTGTATTATTAAACAATGGTCTGTCGATCTGATGAAAAATGCTCTTATTGTCACCACAAGAGACAGCTGCGGGACCGGCCATAACTGTTACCCCTGAAATAGAAGTGGTTGAGGGTTTAGACACAACAAAACATTAGAACACTCCAGACGAGAGCAAGCCATTCAGCCCAACAAAGCTCACCAGTCCTATCCACTTATTTCTTCCAGTTGAGTTTTAAAAGTCCCTAAAGTCTTACTGTCTACCACACTACTTGGTAGCTTATTCCAAGTCTCTATCGTTCTTTGTGTAAAGAAAAACTTCCTAATGAAGTTTACCCTTAACAAGTTTCCAACTGTGTCCCTTGATGAACTAATTTTAAAAAAAGTCTCGATCCACTGTACTAATTCCCTTCATAATTTTAAACACTTCAATCATGTCACCTCTTAATCTTCTTTTGCTTAAACTGTATAGGCTCAGCTCTTTTAATCTTTCTTCATAATTCAACCCCTGTAGCCCTGCAATCAGCCTAGTCTCTCTTCACTGGACTTTTTCTAGCGCTGCTATGTCCTTTTTGTAGCCTGGAGACCAAAACTGCATACAGTACTCAAGATGAGGCCTCTCCAGTGCATTATAAAGGTTGAGCATAACCTCCTTGGACTTGTACTCCAGAGATCGTGCTATATAACCTAACATTCGGTGTACTCTCAATTTTCCAACCGCCCATTGTGTATTTAAACCTAACATTTTTACTTCCTATGTGTAATACTTTACATTTACTGACATTAAATTTCATCTGCCACAAATCTGCCCAAGCCTGTATGCTATCCATGTCCCTCTGTAATGATATAACGGATTCCAAATTATCTGCTAATCCACCTATCTTGGTATCGTCTGCAAACTTAACCAGCTTGTTACATATATTCCTATCTAAATCATCCATCCATCCATTTTCTAACCCGCTGAATCCGAATACAGGGTCACGGGGGTCTGCCGGAGCCAATCCCAGCCAACACAGGGCACAAGGCAGGAACCAATCCAGGGCAGGGTGCCAACGCACCGCAGTATCTAAATCATTTATACTGTATATATTAAGAATATCAGTGGCCCTAGCACTGACCCCTGTGGAACGCCACTCTTAACATCAGCCAATTTTGAAGAGGTTCCTCGCACCATCACCCTCTGCTTCCTGTGTCTGAGCCAATTCTGCACCCATCTAAAAATTTATCCTGAACTCCCACTTCTTTTAATTTGATGCCTAACCTCTCATGTGGCACCTTATCAAATGCTTTCTGAAAGTCCAGATAAATAATATCATATGCTCCACTTTGACTGTATCCTTTTGTTGCCTCCTCATAGAATTCCAGCATGTTAGTAAAACACAACCTCCCTCTTCTGAACCCATGCCGACTGTTCAGAATAACTCCTGTCCTTGCCAGGTGTTTCTCAATCTTATCCTTAATAATTCATTTCGTTAATTATCCGGTAATGCATGTTAAGCTTACTGGCCTATAGTTGCTTTGATCTGCCCTGTCAGCCTTTTTATATAATGCGATATTTGCCATTTTCCAGTCCTTCAGAATCTCTCGAGTGTGCAGTGACTTCCTTAAAATATGTGTCAAGTGTTTATATATTGTGACAGTTTGGGGGCACTATCGCTCCCTTGAACCCTTGTCCAAGACGCCAGACACCAGATAAAAGTCCTAAAGTTGACTTTATTCATAAACAACAGTGCACAAAGCACCCTCCTCTCCACAATACTCATTAAATAATCACAATACAATCACTAATCAATCCTCCACTCCCAGACACGTTGCCACCCTTCCACCCAGCTCAGCTCACCGTCTGGGAGCTCCTATAATCCTTTTATAATCCCTGACCCGGAAGTGTTCCAATCCCCAGTCCATGTGATCTCCTATCACTTCCGGATCAGATCAAAAGTCCTTTTCTTCAACCAGGAAGCACATTATTCCCCTTGTCCATGTGACTCGGATGTACTTCCGGGGCGTAAGGCAAATAATCGTCGTTCCTCCGTGCAGCGTCTCCTAGCGGCCCCCATGGTATCCAGCAGGGCTGTGCATAAAGACTCCAATATCCATGATGCCCTGTTGGTCTTCGGGGCACCACCTGGCGGCATGGGGGTATTGGCCGGGATGAATGGCCAGCCATACATCAGAATATGTACTCACTAGCCTCCTTAAGAACACAAGGATAAATATTATCTGGTCATGGTGATTTATTTGATTTCATCTTATTTAATCTGAGCAGCACTTCTCCCTCTACAATTTCGAAATTCCTCAGTACCTCCTTAGTAGTTTACCTCTGGGAGGTTATCTACTTGCTCACTTGTAAACACCTCAGAAAAAATGTAAGTTTAGGGAATCCACTGTTTCACTGTATCTTTTAATTCCCCTTTACTATTTCTGATGCACTTGACCTCCTACTTGACTGTTCTTTTACTACTAAAATACTGAAAGAATCTCTTAGGGTCTTCTTTCGCCTTATCTGCTATATTTCTCTCCAACTGTCTTTTAGCCTCCCTGATATCCTTCTTAATGGTTGCCCTCATGTTCTCATACGCTCTACAATTCACTTTGCAGTCATTAGTCTTATATGCCTTATAAAGAAGTTTTTTCCTTTGCAACTTCTTTTTTAAATCTTTATTAATCCACCATGGATTTTTTTTTTAGTTTTCCATTAATTCCAAATTTAGGTATGTATCTGCCCTGAATTACATGTAAAACATTTTTAAACCTGTTCCACTGCTCCTCGACTGTCTCTACACATAAAAGCTTATTATTAAATTCTGTTTGGCATAAACAGCAACCCCACCTCCTTTTCTGTTCTGTCTATCCTTCCTAAAAAATGTGTATCCCTCTATGTTACACTCATCCCCATCTTTGTTATTTAGCCAGGTTTCTGTTATTGCTATAATATCATAATTATGCTCTGCTACATACAGCTCCAACTCACTTACCTTATTTTTGATACTTCTAGCATTAAGGCAAGCTATTTTTAATGTGTTACTCCTTCTGCATATAAAATGTTTGCTTAGAATTTACATTACTATGCCTTTTTATTTCTACACCATTGTTTGTTCGTCCATGTAGAGATCTAAACCTGGCCTGTCCTAATCTCCCTGCACCCCCCATTCCCTAATTTAAACAATCCTTGACTAGCCTACACATATGCCTCCCCAATACATTGGTGCCCCTCCAGTTCAGATGTAACCCGTCACGGCAGAACAGGTCCCATCTGTTCCAAAAGAAGTCCCATTGCCCCATAACCCTATACCCTTCTACCCTGCACCACGATTTGAGCCACGTGTTAAGCCTTCTAATCTCCTCAATCTTACTTGGAATGGTGCATGGCACAGGCAGAACTTTGGAGAAGAATACCTTGTCAGTTCTGCTCCTCAGCTTAGCACCTAACTCTTTGAATTTGGATGGCAGAACTGACAGACTACCCTTATGTATGTCATTTGTTCCAACATGGACAATGACAAGTGGATCTAGCCCCGTTCTGGCCAATAGCCTATCCACCCTTCCGGGGAGGTCTCCCACCTGTGCTCCCAGAAGGCAACACAATGTGCGAGACTCTCTCTCTCTGGAGCACACCTGCGCTTCAATCCATCGCTACCTCTCTCTTTTTGGGAACTGGTTTTGAGGTGGCCCATTGGGACTCCTCATCCCTGTCTACCATCTCAGGGTTATCAGAGACACTGTCCAGCTCCACAAGGACATGATAACGGTTTGACACTTCTAATTCTGGGATTGATGCCCCCGGACAGTGTGCATCCTTTACCTTATGCCTTGTGACCGTGACCCACCTATTCCAACTTGTCTGGTCTGGAATCTTCTCCCGTGCCACCTTGGGGGTGCACACTATCTCTCTAAGGGACACCTGGGCTAAGTCTGCCAATTCTCTATTACAACGCCGGTCAGCCAACTCCTCCTTCAGTTCAGTGACCCCGAGATCGAGGTGCTGGATCAGCTGGCATCTCTTGCAGATGTAGCCCTTATAGACAACTGGCTCTTCCAAACCATTGTCTAAAAAGTCCAACATCCAACAGGACTTGCATTGCATTGGTCTCATTATTAAAATTTTATTTGGGATTAGTAAACTGCCTTAACTTTTTTGTTTTTCGTAAAATTAAATTTCTTCTTCTTTCGGCTGCTCCTTAACTTAAATGGTAGCACTAAGATCTGCTACAGATATTTTACACCTTTTCCCCTTAAGCTCCTGTACTGTTCTCCCTCTCAGCTGCCTGCTATTTGCTTTTCCATGAGGTTAACTTTACTTTTCTCTGTCTCTTCTCCTAACTTTGTGCTCCTCTTACTTATAAGCTCTCCACTCGCACTGTTTGTATACCCCCGTATTAATGAACCCTTAAGCTGTCTCCCACTTAACTGTTCTACCTCTGGACCGCTAAGGACTGTTTAATCTAAAATAAACAAATAAATAAAACTTTACTATCTTATTTTCTCCTAGAGACCCATGTGCCTGATCAGCGACTTAACGCTGGCCGCTTACCTGCGCACTGCTGAGCCTTCCCCTTTAACTGCTTTGAATTCAGCTGCTGCCTTTTTTTTCCTTTTCCTTTAAACTAAGGAATCGCTGTTACGATGTTGCGGTTATTTGCTTACAAATGCCGATATCAGTTACTGCTGCTTTCTACCCTACCTCCTCCATGCTAATTCAAATACAGATAACAAGAACAAGTACAGGTACAAGAACAACTAACTTTTCCAAGCGCACCTCTAAACACCCAGCTACTTTTGCTCTTGTGCGGGTGAAAAAAAATGCATAAAAAACCCTTCTAAAGGGAAAAAAAGCTTTAAAAACTCCCACACGGTTCCTTAGTGGAAACTAAAACCCAAGTTTTTAAGAGCAAAATGTATTTTTTTATTTAAATCTTACACCACAGAACAGACCAAAAACTCTCAACAGCCTCTAGCCTTTGCAAAGCACACGTCAGCCACCATGACATAACTGGTACAACTGAGGAGGCTGAAGGGACAGTTACAACTGGCAATGAAACATGGGCTGAGGAAACAGTGACTGAAGCAGAGGGACCAGAAGGATTTAGATACAGCAGAGGAGACATAGGGGTTAGCTGTAAATGGCAAGACTGAAGCAGAGGGGACAGAAGAGTTAGCTACAGGTGGGAATACTGAAGCAGAGGGGTTAGCTACAGGTGGGCATACTGAAGCAGAGGGGTTAGCTACAGACAGCAAGACTGAAGCAGAGGGACCAGAGGGGTTAGATACAGCAGAGGAGACATAGGGGTTAGCTGCAACTGGCATGACTAGAGCAGATGCACTGACTGAGGCAGATGGCAAAACTGAAACAGAGGGGGCAAATAGAAAATACTGAATATAATACAGGGGCTGAGGGGTTAGCTACAACTGGCATGACTAGAGTAGAGGATGCAGTGACTGAAACAAAGGAAGAGACAGATGTTGAGGGTACAAAAGGTATGACTGAAACAGATGTAACCAAAAGGGTAGCTGAAACTGGTTTAACCATACTCAGAGAGGCGACAGTGTTATGGGGGTTGGAACAAAAGGCTGAGCATTTGCAGAACCCATAGCATTTGTTAAGCCGTGACCCATTAGTGCAGTCACAGTTTCGGTCAAAGATCGCTGAACCTCTTCTAACAAATTGTTTAATGTTAGCATTTCATCTGGGGTGGCTACTGGACACAGTAAAAGGCAAAAAAAAGTCAAAGTCAATGGGAGTGGTAACAGGTGAAGGAACTCTCATGTTAGCTATTAATTTGATTCATGTTTTGATTTTTCCAATTAATATATTCCAATTCATTAAAATATTGGGGAGGAGGAGTAGGCATTTTTGGGGGTCAAATAGAGTAACTAAGTTCATTCACCATATAATGCAGTAACCTAACATTTTCAGAACTGCTTCCAGTGTCCAAGTCTTCACTTGAATGCCTTTTCCTGCTTTTACCTTCGCAACTCATATTGCTTGCCATTATTTCGGGAACAAGTTTTCTAAAATAGTATACAATAAAATTACCTTTTCATGTAAATCTGGAGAAAAAGGGAAGTGGAAAGGGGAATAACCAATCTTCGGAAGCATTGAGGTTTCTGTTAAAAATTATATATTCAACTCACAACACCATATTTTTCATACATCCGAACCCTCAGGTGAAAGTAGTACTTACGGGGCTCTGAGGACTCTTTAACTTTTTTTGTCTGAGACAGGATTTTTAGTGTCAAAAAGACAATCTGTGGTAGAGATTAACACTTCCAACTGTGTACAAGTAAGAGGTAAAGAAGAATACAGTTCGGCGTCTGATTCTTCTACAATTAAAATACAAAGTAATAAGTTAGCACATACTCGCAAAAAAATTTCCATTAAAAATGTAATAAGTCCAAACGTGCTTATAAACAACATTTCAATTGACTAATTTTTTGAACTGCCAACAGGTGAGAAACTGCAACCTTCTAAAATAAGAAAAATACTTCATTTATAAAATCTAAACGTTATAAATACTTGCATTTTTTTAATTAAAAATCAGAAACCAACCTTGGGTGAGAGTTGTCTTGGAGATTGCTTGTCGTCGCTGGAAATATCTGATTTGATAGCGGTACAGTATTATAAAAAAAACAATCATTTCAACAGCTAGAAGAGAGAAGATCGTTAACAACATATATTTCGATAATCTACACTTACCATCCATTATCCAACCCGCTATATCCTAACACAGGGTCACGGGGTCTGCTGGAGCCAATCGCAGCCAACACAGGGCGCAAGGCAAGAACAAATCCCAGGTTGAGTGCCAGCCCACCGCATTACACTTACCAACAACAACAAAAGTATTTTTTCCTTTGTTTTCCATTGTGGAAGAAAAAAGCGAAATCCCCTACCTTTTGTAAAGATCGCCGATGCATTTGTATGTTGAAAAAAGTTAACGTGTCGATAGCCCACTAAAGCAGAGCTCTTCATGCAGCCCGTGTTGATGTCCCAGTCTTTGGAAGGCGGAGCGACACAGCCCTGCATGTTTTGTAGAAAGCTCATAGGTGAAAAGTTGCTAATGTCCCTCCTCTAAGGGGTGGCGACCCCTTGTAGCGGCAAAGAGTCGTCATTCAGACGATACAGTATGTAAGTGTAAAATCTAAGCAATAGGAAAAAGCTCCCTGTTATGTTTCACTAGTTTTACCGAGAGATCTTTGTGCTAAACGCAGACGGTTTATGTAAGAATCCAATTCTTAGATTGCTTCATGTATTTTAATTACTTTTCTTTCATTCTTTTAAAGTTGATTGTGTATTTTGGTGTATAAGAGAGATTCGTTAGTACGAAACAGTTCGTCTAATCATTTTGTTTTCAAATCAGCTGAATTTAAAAAGTCTTTTTGACATTTACCCTATTACGCGTCTAAAAATCATTATCTTGATTAACCCCCCCAAACCCCGCAATATTTATTAAAAAGGGCTTTTCTTAATTTAAAAAAATAAATGCGGACTGGATATTAGTGTCTTATGAGTTTTAAAAGATAACTCTATTCTTTATTTCTTACGAGTTTTGGCTATCTTTAATGTTTAATCATATAATTATAATTTGCTTGAGATACGTAATACCACCCCACTCTTGTTTAACAGAACAGAGTATGCTTAGCCTGGAAATTAGAGCTAAACCATCTGTTCCTGCAGACTTGGCGCCAAAGGGTCCATTCACACTCATGAGTGTTACAAAAAGCTTTAAAGAGAAATGTTTTTAAAAGACACACTTAGAACGTATAACGTTTTTCTATACGATTCTAATTTTTTTCTTAATTTCAAAAGATACATGCGGACAGGATAAATGCATATTTCAATACAACTCTATTATTTTTCTTAATTTTAGAAAGATAAAAATACTTCCTTGGGATATTATTTCTTACGAGTTTTTTAATGTTTAATCGTATGATTATAATTTGCTTTGATATGATCGATGTCTGGAAAATTAGCGCTAAATCCTCAGTGCCTGTTTTAACAGCTGTTTTTATGTTTAGCAGCTGCATTCCTTGTGTCAAAGGAGCCATTCTCATGCTCTTAAGTGTTTTAGCGGATGCTACAAAAAAGAGGAATGTTTTTAAAAGACACACTTAGAACGTATAACATATTTTCTTGATTTTAGTAAGATACAGACAATTCCTTAGGATGATTCTTAATTTAATCAAATTAGTGAGCAGGGGTTTATAATTGTTTTGAATTCTAAAGATATGCACGCTAGCTTTAGACATGTATAATTTCTTAATTTTAGAAAGATGCGATCCTTGTAATAGTAACGAGCCTGGACTTCTGAGGTTTAAAGTATAAGTCTATTCTTTAATGTTTAATCATATGATTATAATTTGCTTTGTTTTGATCAATGTCTAGAAAATTAGCGCTAAATCCTCCGTGCATGTTTTAACAACTGTTTTATGTTTAGCAGGTGCAGTCTTGGCGCCAGAGGATCCATTCACACGCTCGTAAGTGTTCTAGCATGTGTTCCAAAACAGCTTTAAAGAGAAATGTTTTTAAAAGACACACGTAGAACGTATAAACACGTATTTCTAATTTTTTTATTAATTTTAAAAGATACACGTAGATAGGATAAACTCATATTTCAATATGACTCTATTGTTTTCTAAATTTTAAAGACTTAAACTTTCATATCGATAAACAGTGTGACCCAAAAGTAAAAGAATTTATGAACCTCCTTGACTCATTTAATCTGAAACAGCTTGTTAATCAGCCTACACATAAAGCAGGTCATATGTTAGACTTAGTAATTACCAAAGGACTAAAAGTTGATGTGAAGCAGATCATTGATATTGGTCTATCAGACCATTTTCTTTTACTATTTAATTTAGAAATAATGATAGAAAACATTCACGAGAAACATATTGTTAAAAAACGCTTATTTGATTCATCAGCAGCTTCAAAACTTACAAACATTCTAAGCAGCCAGTCCGTTTATAGTGCTAATGTAAATATTAAGGTAGAAAAAAGTAATACTAAGGTGAGAACTGCTGCTGACATAGTTGCACCTGAAAAGACAGTTAAAAAATCTTCTAGCATTGTTATACCATGGAAGACCCATAGAGTGTCTGATTTAAAGAGAACATGCCGGAGAGCTGAGCGTAAATGGAGAAAAACTATACTAACTCTCCACTATGAGATATTGAAGGTTAAAATAACCGAATACAATAACACGGTCCGTCTTGAGAGGCGCTGCTATTTCTCTTGAATTATAAATAACAATGCTAGTAATCCCAAAGTCTTATTCTCTACGATTGATTGCCTACTAAACCCAGGTAACTCAAAGGAATGCCTCCAAAATATTTCCAGTGAGACTTGTGAGGCTATTGCTGTATTTTTCAATCAAAATATTAATGATATTAGAAATAATATAGTATATATCCCAAACACTGCAGATCCTCTTAAGCCCCAGTACTCCATTATGAACAAATTAAACTCTTTCACCAGGATAGATTTAACTGATTTATATAAAATAATTTCTCAACTGAGACCCTCCACCTGCATCCTTGACCCAATACCAACAAGTTTTTTCAAAGAAGTATCAGGCGTGCTAATTGATAATATTCTTGACATAGTAAACTTAAGAAATATAGCAAAAGTTAGATCTCTTATATAACTAAAAGATGCTGAGAAATTAGTTCAGGCTTGTGTTTTTAGTCGACTAGATTACTGTAACGCACTCCTCTCAGGACTACCCAAAAACGACATCAATCGTTTGCAACTAGTGCAGAATGCAGCTGCTAGAATCCTAACTAGGAAAAGAAAATCCGAGCACATTTCTCCAGTTTTGATGTCACTACACTGGTTACCTGTATCATTCAGAATTGACTTTAAAATACTGCTTATGGTTTACAAAGCTTTAAATAATCTCGCTCCATCTTATATATCGGAATGTCTCACACCTTATATTCCAAATCGTAACCTTAGATCTTCAAATAGTAGTATAATGTCAGGCGGCTTCTGTCAAAATTTAATCCGAGTTTGATTGATGAGATTAAACCACGCCCCTTTTAATCGAAGACCGGAAGTCCCGCCCCACCCACCATCTGTTGTTAGTTGACCTTGATGACCTTTCAGGAAGTCCCTCCCCACCACCGGTTGTTTTGTTGACCTTGGATGACCTTGATCCGGGCCCCTGTTGATTAATGACAGGAAGTCCCACCCCAACCACCTGTTGTTTGTTGACCTTTAGCCCAGCCATCTGTTTTCCCCAGGAAACTGTCAAGGGCAATTTGATGGATGCCCCCACCCTCCTTGAACCCCCACCACCCCGCCCCTGCTTGGCCACCTGCATTGCCCCATCTCACTAGGGCAAGTTCAGACATGCCCAAGGGCTGCCTAGGCCCCCCTTGAACCCATCACCACCCCACCACTTCCCAGCCCCCACCCCTCTTCCAAAGACAGGTTCAGGCATGCTGCAGCCGGTCCCTGGACAAGTTCAGGCATGTTCCTATCCATACCCAGACTGAATGGCCTGCCTAAGCCTCACTGCAGCACATGATGTCTGGCCCCCCCCCGGGACACTTCTGAAACTGTTGTATAAAAGTCGTGCATTTTCCTCAGTTCTAAACACTCTGTGAAGAAAAAATGGAATCTATGACCGACGCCCCGGTGAAGCATCAGTTCCGTAGGCTCTATTCTAAGGATCGTTTGAAAAAGGTTAAAAGATGTTTGGTTCCTGAGTTTCTTCAAGCTGGAGCGACCGACGAGGAACGGGTCAAGTTGTGCGAAACAATGGTAGAATCATGCGCGATCGATAAGGAAAAATGTCATCAGCCTGTAGTATTCAAGGACTGAATTCTGCAAGCTGAAACGACGGGCCGGTAAAGGACTAACTGGTTGAAACATCGTTCGAATCGAGCGACGACGAATTGTAAAACCCCCCTTTATTTACGCCACGCCCCATCCCTCTTACCATAAATACTCAGTCTGTCAACGGATCCAGACAAAGGATCAGACCGTTTCAGAATTCTTTGAAGCTTTTAAAAGCTCTCGCATATAGTCAACTCCGGACTCTGAAATGACGGATGCCGCGTAACAGCCTCGGGTTTCCGCCTAAGACTCCAAAGACTGCAGCTTCAAGACCTGAATCTTACCATTTCTATAACTCTGGCGGATGGATTGCCTTCAGGACCACCAAGAATCTGACCCGCGTTATTTTACTATACGGCCTGATTACACTCTCTGGTCAAGAGACCTTGAGACAGACAGCGGATTCCAGTTTCCTTGGTCTAGTAGGCGTCACCCGTCACAGCCAATGGTGATCAGCCGGACACTGGCGTCTCCGTTAATGGCGATCAGACAGAAACCTCTTACCTAGCTCCAGGACAGCCTTGGGTGCACAAACAAGTTCCGCAGGAGCCGATGTTGATAGGACTTTCTGAGACAAATATGGATTGCCCGATGGGGTACTGCCAGAAACCTGGAAAAGGCCCTGCAGCTTGTTAAAGGTCTGATGACTTCTCTGCTGGACATTATTGTCTACTGCGACCAGAAAAAAGAATGTCAAGGCTGTGGTATAAATCACCCTGCCCAGGTAAGGCATACATGCCTCTTTGAACCTGAAATCGGCTACCGTCAAGGTCGCTTTCAGAAGATTCTGAATATTTTCCGTAAATATTGGCTGAAACGACTAGCTGTTAAAGTTCTCGGTATTTTAATATTCTACTGCCGATTCCCAAAATATGTGTAGTGGTTGAAAAGACTGTAGATGAATTTGAAAGTACCAGCTCTATTCATGATACTGTAATGCAGTCATTTTATGAAATGGATGAATACTCCTACTGTGTAACCCGCCGTGTGGCAAATGAGTTTTGTAAGCGAAATATTAATCATGAGGGTCATATGAATCTGTGGACCAAATATGACCTGGAACTTGATGATATGATAGAGCTGATGGGTCTTTCTGAGCCTGAAAACACAAACGCCTGAAAAAATTCAGACTCTTAAATAAAGGTTTTCTAATTTTTAACTGGTGTCAGTGTCTGTTTTATCACCGCGATGGAGCAGGTCTTGGAAAAACATATTATAACTCTGAGAATCCCGGATCCTTGGGGGTAAGGATTCCTTGAAAAGAGCTCTCGCAAGCGGGTCACCATATTGGGTCCCAAGAAGTGTCAGATTGGTTATCTGGGCAATACACCTACACGATACATAAACCGGCCAGAATCCATTTTAAAAGGAATAAGGTGTATGTTTCCAATATTGACGGCCAATGGCAGGTCGATCTGGCGGATATGACAAACCTGTCCGAGTATAACAGAGGTTACAAGTATCTACTGACTTGTATAGATATTCTTTCTAAATACGCTTGGGTCAGGGTTCTGAAAAACAAACGGGTAAAGAAGTAACCAGGGCTTTTCGAGAAATTTTGGAGGAAGGTAGAGTACCCGTCAAACTTCAGACGGATAGCGGTAAAGAGTTTCTCAATCGGGAATTTCAAAGCCTGATCAACAAACACGGGATAAAACATTTCACCACAGCTAGTGAATTAAAGGCTTCGTGGTGGAGAGGTTCAATCGAACTCTGAAGACCAAAATGTGGCGTTATTTCAGCTCCCGGAATACCGGTCCTATCTGCCGGGCTACAGGACTTGGTGAAATCTTATAATCTCAGCTATCACCGAGGTATAAAATGGCCCCTGCTGAGGTGAGTAGTTCCAATTCTTGGAAAGTCTTTAAAAACTTATACGGCCTAACTAAAACCAAAAGAAATCTAAAATATAAATTCAAAGTCGGCGATACGGTCAGAGTATCAAAATCCCGGAATCCTTTTACCAAGGGCTACGAACAAACCTTTTCAGACGAGGTATTTACCGTTTCTGAACTAGTCCCCAGGGATCCCCGTCTACAAGCTCAAGGATTATGACGGTGAAGACATTATAGGTTCGTTTTACGACGCCGAGTTACAAAAGATTCGAGGTACGGACGTCTTTAGGATTGAAAAGATTTTGGCGAAAAAAAATATCCGTAGAAAAAAGCATATTTTGGTGAAATGGTTCGGGTGGCCCGAAAAGTTTAACAGTTGGATCCCTGAAAGCTATGCGCAAGGCGTTAAATACTGAGAATCAAAATTAGTATTTCATTCACGGTCTGATCACAATGGAGAGAAAAGCTTTTACGTTGTACTACCCAGCAATTCTTCCCAAGATGTTTTCCCTAATAATACCATCGCGAATTTACCGTCAAATTATCCGCCCCAATCGAACTACAGGGCCCCTGGGAAGTTGGATTGGCCGAAATTCAGTATCCGCACACCTGGAATACCCTAGACAAACCGGATAATGAATTTATGTTGGTGAATCCGCTAATAGCTAAATTTTATAGTATTCCCGGGCTATTACTCTAGTGTCGAGAAAGTGTCAGACAAGATGAATGAAGTGGTGTTGAAAGATTCGAAATTCTTGGAGTCCCGTTCATCAGACCCTGCGAAATTCCCTATAGCTCTAAAGCGTAGATTCTATTTCTCAAACACTGTGAAGGATGAAACTCTGCATGTCAAGGGACAATTAGGTAGGATTCTAGGAGCTCATCCGGACAAAACTATTGGTCTGGTGAATGAAGCTCCTTACCCCGCGGATATCAGAGCGGGGTTTTATTCCTTGTACGTCTACAGCGACATTGTTTCTCACCAAAGAGTCGGAGACAGCTAC
Source organism: Polypterus senegalus (assembly GCF_016835505.1). Lineage (NCBI taxonomy): Eukaryota > Metazoa > Chordata > Cladistia > Polypteriformes > Polypteridae > Polypterus > Polypterus senegalus. Next base: position 93,298,167 of record NC_053157.1, read on the forward strand.
GTCCCTCTCTTGAGATGCGTACATATTGAGGATGAGATGAATAAGATTACCACAATCACCTACGACAAACCGCACTACGTTCGGTTAGCAAGAATCAGTTTGATACTTTGACCATTGAAATAAAGACGGATCAGAACAAAGCGGTTCCATTTCAGTTTGGCAAGGTCCTAGTCAAGTTACATTTCAGACCCTCCAAGAGGTGTATACACGACTAATACTGAGATGAGATCTTACCTGGACCCCAACCCTTACGTGCATTATTATGAAGCCCAAGCCGTAACGGACTCCCCGGGTTCTCTGGGTCCCCAGTGATGTACGGCTCTGGGATCGGAGGGATATTTCGAGGGCTATTTAGAAGAGCTTTGCCTCTCCTGAAAAGAGGATTCGAAATTGTCAAGCCACACATTAAATCAGCCGCTAAGAATATTGTCAAAGGCGTGGTGGCTGGAGCCGTGTCAGGAGCGATGACTCGAGGAAACGAAGAAAATCAAGCTGGGGCTGGCCTAATTGGTGATGAGGAAAACTAAAAGAAAGAGGCCTCCCGGTCACGACCAGCCCGATCATCAAAAGACGCGCCGTTCAGCTTTTACTTCATTTTCTTCTCTCCGCCACAAGGATAAGTCCCGCGCCCGCAGAAAAAAGAAATCGAAAAACATTTTTTAACTCAAGATGTCTTTCGTTCATCGAATGTCTCAAGAGTGTGTGAAATCCGAACTGGACTTGTTTACGGTACCCTATACTCAGACTAGTGTAGAAAAAAGCATCTATGTCGAGGTCCCCTCTCTCAGCTCTATCTGAAGTCGCCCCGCTGGAGTTTCTGATTACCGGGAATGGGGAAGACTACTTGGACCTGAATAACACGCTTCTACACGTCCGCTGCAAAATCGTCAATGCCGACGGAACTAATCCACCCCGTGGCCAAGGTAGCCTTTGTTAATTATCCGATAGCCGCTTTATTTTCACAAGTGGATGTAACCCTGGGAGATCGCTAATATCCCAGAGTTCCAACCTTTACCCGTATAGGGCACTTTTTGAGGGATTGTTAAATTACAGCAGTGAAACTCTCAAGTACCAATTTGGTACGGGTCTTTTTTACAAAGACTCGGCCGACGAACATGAAAACACAACCTTGGACGGTCCGAATGAGGGGTTCAAAAAAAGAAACGGTTATACGGCCCAGGGTAAGACAGTAGAACTCCTTGGATCTATTCATTCTGACCTATTTTTTCAAGAAAAATTAATTCTAAACGGAGTGGACGTCAGAATAAAAATGGTGCGTAGCAAAAATGAATTCTGTCTGATGTCCGGAGATGCCGAGCGTTACAAAGTAAACATTTTAGCCGCCTCTCTTTTTGTCAAGAAAGTTAAAGTTTCAGCGGCGGGGAAAATTGGGGCACGCACACGCACTCACAAACGCCAACGCCAAGTACCCCTTGGAAAGAGTGAATATGAAAGTTCTCAGTTTACCGGCCGGGATTCGGGTGAGCAATCAGGAGAATTTGTTCTTGGGACAATTACCCAAGTACGTGGTCCTAGGCATGGTGGATAATGACGCCTTTTCCGGGGATTACGCCAGAAACCCCTTCAATTTCAAACATAACCATGTGGAATTCCTGGCCTTGTATTTGGACGGAGAACAGATTCCCGCCAAACCATTTCAGCCCAATTTTGCTAATGACACCACCGCTCGAGAATATTACAACCTGGTGTTGGCCACCGGAAAACACTTGAAAGACCAGCCTCTAGCCATCAGCCGTTCTGAATTCTCTAAAGGTTACACCCTGTTTGCCTTTGATTTGACGCCAGATCAAGAATGCGGGGACCATTTCTCATTGATGAAAACAGGGAACATGAGATTTGAAATCCGCTTTCGGCAGCCCCTACCCCATACTGTGAATCTAATAGTGTACGCGGTCTTTGACAACATTATTGAAATAAACCAGAGAAGAAATATACTTTATGATTACTAAAAAGCATGAATACCCTGCAGATCAACAAACTCATGTCCAGTAATCCGTACACAGAAAATCTGTTTTACGGAGTGTTGGCTTGCGACGAACTGCCTAAAAAGATACTTACGGAGCTCCCGACCATGATCATCGTCAATACTCACCGTCAAAACAACCCGGAGAACACTGGTTGGCGATACATCTCAGAGAAGACGGAATTGGAGAATTTTTTGATTCCTATGGAGCTCCACCAGACTTTATCTATTTTCCTGAGGAAATATACAGCTTTTTAAACAGAAACTGTAAAGAAATTATTCACCATACCGGCAGCTTCAAAACTGGTTTTCCACCGTCTGCGGACAACACTGTATTTTTTTCCTGCACCATAGAGGAAAAGGACGCTCTTATCAAGAGGTCATGAACCTGTATTTTAATGAAGTCACCAAGAACGATGATATGGTTCAAAATTTTGTCAACACCTTGTCTAAGAACACTTTAAGAAGCTTTCAGGATCAACCCTGCATGCAAAGTTCTGGACCCTGTAATTATCTTAATAAAGAATAGGCAAACTGTGTAAAAAAATAATATTTTATTAAACAAAAAATATAATTACATTTCAATAAGGAATCCATTCATTCTTTTGTGAGATCTGGTTTTCCTGCCAACAGGTGTATCGGTAGCAGACGCCGCGGCAGCAGAGGCAGCAGAGACAGCAGAAGCTCCGTCTGGGGAGGTTGGTTTGAAACTCTCTAGAAGTTCTCTAGTGTCCATGTTTGGTACGGCCGAGGTCGGAATGTTCAAGCCGGCCAGGGCCTTAATAAATTCTTTCCAACCCCTAGGTCTCCGATAGGATGGTATGTTATGACGGGCTGTTAAGTTCCGCATTAGATCAACCATATTCGTTCCGGGTAACGACTCTCCACGAAACACAAACTCTCCCAAGCCATTCCAATAGGTTGTATTAGGGTGATGCGTCATTTTCTGTAAAATTATTTCAGTATATTTCTTTGATTTATCCGAGCACTTTTAAAATCTCGTCGTACACCCGTTCTTCTGGGGTACTAGGTGCATCTTTGAGTGCCTCTGGCGGCACCTCCTGGTTCTCGACAGGCATCAATAATGTCAGAGAACCGGTTTCTTTATCCGCTTTTTTCACAAAGGTAAGGTATCTTTGCAAGACGGCCGTATAAAGATTTACTTTTGCATCGACGCTCAAATCATCGCGTTCAAGTATGTGTTTCATCTGTTTATCCAGTTCGCTTTCCGTAGCGCTTAAAATGTCGTTGGAAGTCTGGGGTTTCTGATGCCACTGAGCCATTTGTTGTTGAGGGACCAGGTACATCTTACGCGTATATTCCATATTTATACTCGAAGCTATTAAACTAGTAATAAAAGGAATGGCCACGCTTAGCAGGGCTCGAGAAAACCTCCTTTCTGATTTAAAAGGGCTTTTTCTTTTAACGGGCAGTTTTTTATCGCTGAGTTTTTTAACGGCGCAACGATGCTTCTTCAGCAACTTGAACTGCCTAGAAGTCAGGGGGACATGGCCTTTTAAAGTATTGAGAGCTATTTCGGCCAGAGCATAAATGAAATCGTCAGGAGCCTCGCTCAGCATCGCTTTTCTTCGGCGACAGGAGACCCTGTGCAGGGTCTTGAGCAAAGGGAGATTTCTTTTTATTCTGCACGACATGCCGTCTGTTTTTCAAATACCCGGAAAATCGCCCGTCTTTATCTTTTCACGACGTACGCCACAGGCCAGCCGGGGGGAAACATACCGGTACGTAAACGAAATTCGTCAGGCGTCTGGGCTTTCAGATCCACCAACAGATAACCGTAAGGTTGTCGCAGTAGCGTCCTCAAAGGCCTCCAAGAAAAATTTCACCCTACCGGGGTACATTTGACGCGCTAAATTAGTGATTTGCAGCTTATCTCTCGGGTTTTTGAAAAGGGTGATGTAATTGGCATTCAGATTTATCGTTCTACTTTTCTTGCCTTGAAAAAATAAATTTTGGACCAAGTAAATGATGGACAAATTCCTGTGATGAGTATATTTTGTGAAGGCCCTCTCTATCTCTTGGCTATGGCTCGCCTGTTCCATCAAATCGTCGACGATCACCAAGTTAACTCGATCAGGCGGTAGTAGTTCATCGTCGTTTAAGGAAGCGGGTAATCCCTCCAAAAATTTGATTTTGGGAAATCTGGCTAATAGTTCGTCGTACAGAGGCTGCCAACAACTATAAAACCAGACTATATTGTCAGGGGCGAGAAAGCACATGGTCTGTGTGTTCCAAAAGCTTTTTCACATAATGCGATTTGCCCGAACAGGAGGGTCCCGAGACTATTTTTGAGAACGGGTGTTGAAGTCTTACATCAAAGCCCTCTTTAGTATCCATAGGGTAGAGATGTGTAATCAGGCAAGAGAACCCTTTTGTTGTACACCACTCTGAATCTCTTTCTGAGTGGGCGATTTTGCAACGTCAGGGTCTTTTGTTCCTATGAATCTGCGTACCATGAACGGTTATTTCTTTTGTGAGATCGTTTTCTACAAAACTATGCACTAGATCCATTAACGAATATAGGTTTACCTCTTGAGCCGTTTGGTGATTGAGAGTAATACCCTTTACTTTCATGCAGACCTTGCCTTTGAACGTTTTGTACGCAGCGCGTTTTGGACCTCCAGAAACAAATTCTTCAATGTAGTCATCAGGATCTAGTTCGCTGGTGAGTTCGCCTAAATAGTCGCCGAGCGGCGGTGTGTACTGTCCGGCGATGCTGTGAAGATAATGGAATCTGTATCATGATACAGAATCCTCGGTCCTAAACGATCCAGCAATTCATACAATTCTAGCCGAGCATAGGCGTGGTGAAAGCGGCGATCACCACATTGACAGGGCGGGTACCACGTATCGGTCATCCGCATACCTCCACTGCACCTGAGCGATTTTCGCTGACAAAGCCAAAATAGGAGACCTGATACATGTCTGAGAACAGGTAATCAAAGAATTCTTGGGTGTGTTTAACAAACGTCGTGGTCAGTTGGTTAGGCTTCTGACCGAATTTTCCCCAAAGAGAATTCAGAAATAACTTGGAAATTTGTCTCTTGGCGGGTTGGAGGCTATGTTTTCACGCTCCAATAAGACGCCTTCTTTTAAGAAATAGTCGTCAACATAGCGCCGGACGCTTCGCCCACGCCCAAGATGGCCATCCAGAGGCCTCCTGTTTGCCTTTCAGATGAATTTTGATGTACTCGGAAAATAAATCTGCGGTACTCTGCTCGTAGTGCCATATCTCATGAATTTTAAAACTTTGTACCCTTTATCTAAGGCCTTGAGTATTTCGACACTGCACCAGGTTCCTGTTAAAGACCTTTCCCGATCATTGTGATGGCAAAGGCGGTGGTTGTCTGGGTTTCTGCACACGCACGCACAAACGAACATCAATTTATTGCAAATTCTTAAAGGGAGGACCGGAAAATACAAATTGCGTGGGGCGAGCATGGTGATTTTAATGAGCCCAAGTATTGCTTAAGATCGCCAAACTCCTCAAAAATAAAGGTCGGATGGCCGATCGGGTAGGTTTTTGTTTTGTTGACGTAGGGGTACAGACTTGTAAAATCGTAATATTGCATTTGCTCGTCACCTTGGACTTTATGGTATAATTTGATCGCGTTGGTGCGCCCTCCATAAAGGGCATCACGGGGATTGATAGGTTCAGGAAACTCAAAGCGTCTTAAGAAATCTTGAAGCTCCGCGTCCTCTTTTTTCATGCGCTCCCAAGCGTGTTCCCAAAGCACTTTCACCGTCAGATTAAAGTTTTCCCGCAATTTAATGAGTTTATCGTTAAACGTTTTAAACAATTCTGCATAAGACGTCCCCGTAAGAGGGTGTTTGGCTTGCGCATCGTAGCACTCTGGACATCCGTGATAAAAGCAGCCAGCAAACTCAAAGGCCGTCGGGACACCCTGAACTTCGGCGTAACCATCTAGATAAAAGGACCCCATCTTGACTTCACCGTGATTCCGCGCATGTCGAATGTTTATTTTTTCCTTCTCGGAAAGAAACATTAGCCACTGAATAGAAGCATTAGAATAAGCTTTGTGAGTGCTTTTGTAATGGTCAGTAGGAATGATTCCAATTGCATTATCAGGCATGCAGTTTTGTCTGTACATGGACATACAGAGAGAAGCTAGGGTCATACACTGAAAAGGATCAATATTACCGATCCCGATCACTTCATCTCTAAATTTCATACAGGCAGTTCTCAAAATAACCACGTCGTTCGACAATAGTACGCCATTTCTTGTCTAAAGTTGAAGGTTCCGCTTTTAATAGAGTCGTACCAAGACAAAAACTCCTCTCTTTCCTGGCTCATCATGTGTTGAATGCCGTAATATTTAGGCTCGGGTATGGGCCGATGTAATTTTGATTTTCAGCGGTATTAAAGAAATGGGGAAAGTACCCTTTTTGAGCCTGGAATCCCAGGGCTTTGGGCATACTGCTCAATTTCATAGGTAAGAAGTTCAACGAGTCGATAAATCTCAAGTTGTAATCTTCTTCTATAAAGCACATTAATTTACAACCCTGAGATGTAACAAATGGAGTTTGCCCGCTTTCGATGAGATATTTCATGAGGAAATATCCGTCATACCCCTTAGAATTGTGAGCTATGAACGTGTAATCTTTGTATTTCGGACATCGATATCTGTGAAAGAATTTTGCTACGCAGTCCTCGCCGGCCCATCTCCATGATCGACCGTTCCAATGCATGCAGTGGATGTAATTGGGGATGTGTGTACCAGCATCTTGACGGCACTCAAAATCGTAGAACACGTATTTTTCATGGTTTGGTCTTTGCGGTAAGCTTTGAATAAAACACTGATGGTTTTCATCCGACTCTTTACGACTGCTCTACAAACGCGACAGTGTTTGGGTCGACACTGTGAGGTTTTGAACCGGCTTTCAAGCTGTATCTCTCGTAACAGAGAACACAGACTTTAAGGACGTCGCATATACTTTCAGACCGACGTCTTTTCATTCCATTTCGGGGTTTTGTGGATTTCGAAGCAAACCCCTGATCGACAGAAACGACGACAATCGGGACATCGTAAAGCCTCCTCGTCAACTAATAGACAGTTTGTAGATAAACAGACATCACAGTGTTGTTCGCAGCGATGCCGTGACGGTATAGAATATCCCGTGTAACAGAAATCGCAGACGTAGGAAAACCCCAGAAAACCTTTTAGATTCAAAATACCGTAATAATGATCCTGGTGCAAAAACAGGAACGCCGTCTTTGTTTTTCTAACCTGGGTTGCTTCAAATTTTAATAGAGCGATGGTGTTCGGTTCCCTGTACCAGACGATGATTTTAATTCCTAGTAGCCTCTCAAATTTTTCGACATCTGAAAGCGTTACTTTCTGATCCGTTGATAAACCGACCCCAGCGTGCAGACGGCGGGCCTCTTGTTCACACAATTTCTGATTGTTTCTGAACTTATCGTTTAATACAGCCAGCAAACCCCTGGCAAAACAGCACTGATCATCCCGGTTAAAGGAGTTCCATAGGTGCTTCCGTTTCTTTTGAAGGATTACATCGTTGAATAGGGAACAGGCTTTACGCCTAGCCCGCCGCCACCAGATGGAACCCTGACCACCTGAACGATTAACGTCAGACTGGAATCGGCTAAAATAGTAGCGTGACTCTGGAGAAGTAATTCAATTTGATTAAAAAAGTCTTCAACAGAAAGCAGGCCAGCTGGGGTTAGGGAGAAAACACTGGGGTTGAGAGATTCGGCACGTAATTCTAACTGAACTAGATCCATAGGATTCAAAGTGTTCGTAAAACTGTCTAATATTTGCTGAAGGGTCTCGTGTATATGATTAAAAACTTCGGCGAATGAATCAAGTGTGTAGGCCTCTGAAAAATTGAAGCGGTGTCTAATCTCGATATTGTTAAATTTTGGACGATCCGTTATAGACAAATTATTTAATCGAGAGGTAGAGGGTTGTGGGGAAATTACTGACGGATTCCCCGTGTGCGGTGTAGAGGGTTGTGGGGAACTTACTGGCGGCTCTGGAGACGATGGATTCACCGTATCGAGGTAGATGGCTGTGGAGAGTTGGTTTCGAGACTCAAGTTTACCCCGGACGAATTAGTCACTCCTGATCCTGTCTGAGGATGTGGGGAGGAAGTATCCGGCTCTTTTAAGTCGTCAACAGGTGGGTGTTGAAGACTGGCCTTACTAGGTCCCGAGATTCCTGAGGTAGAAGGCTGTGGGGATTCTACATACATGTTTAGGGCAATTGGTTGTTGTGAAGGGCCTGATGACGTTCTGTCCTGAGAAGAGGTATTCTTCAAAAGCTCCAACAGAGCGTTAACTACGGCTATTTCATCAGAATTTAGAACCTGGAGCGATGTATCAATGAGATCAAAATTGTCAATAGGATGTGTCACTGGGGTTGGTGAATGAACAATTTCAGGTGATCGCGGAGGGTAGGTATTTTAGGGGGTTTTATAGAATATTCAAGGTTATCAGACATCTCTTTTAATAGTCTCAGGTTTTCACTGGACGGCCTTTTCCTACCTTTGCGCCCTACAGGATGTTCACGGAAGCTGTCCGTTCCACTGTCGTTGCTGCTGTCACTGCTGTCGCGTTCACGGAAGCTGTCTGTTTCACTGTCGTTGCTGCTGTCACTGCTGTGCTTCTTTGCTGCTGCCGCTAGACCCGTTTTCAGGCATGACCTAAATTTAAGCAAAGGTTACAGTTATAAGCACAGAAAATAAAAATTTGCATTCAATGTTATTCTTATTGAAAAAAAAAAAAAGTAAATATAAAACCTATTCTTTAATTTCTGGGTAGAACCTTGGAAAAAGTATACAGATGCAGCAAATGTAAACTCATGTCGGGTACGGAATTGTACCCAGGAGACTCTAATTCTATAAATTGTTCAAATGCCCAGCGAAGAACGTCACCCAACAGAACCAGTCTTTCGCGATGTCTCCGGTCGTGGTCAGGCTGATGGGAATATCGGGGTGAATAACGACTTCTTCGCCGAGATCCTCGCTCAGAGTGAGGCGATGTCGGTAAAGTTCCCCACCTGGGGGATGAACGGCGTCTAGAATTAGAAGACGCCGACGATTGCGCTGGAGAATACCCACGGCTGCTCTGGCTGGGTGCGGAGAATGCCCTCGGCTGCTCTGAGAGGCTGCTGGAGAATACCCGTGATGCTCGAGGCTGCCCTCGGCTGCTCTGAGAGGCTGCTGGAGAATACCCCCTGATGCTCTGAGAAGTTGTGGTTGGTTCTGGATCCTCCCAGTTTTTGTAGAGTTCTAGAGTGTCTGAACCTTGCAGCAATTGTGTTAAAACACCCGGGAAAGTTGAATCTGAAAATAAAATTATAACCTTCTCAGTTAAAGGACTCTTTACACAAAATCTGCAGATAAGTGTGTTCCCCAAAGTTTCATCCATAAATTGAAAAGGCCACTTACCGTGACTGTACAAATCAGCGTAATCCCTTTGAGAATCTGTTTGGTTTTGTACAGAATTTTCGTCTACAAAACAAAATACACCCCTATTTAAAATAACATTTCCCAATCCCTGCTCTTGCAGCAGCTGAACCAAATGACCAAGCACCAATCCAGACACCCACATACATACACAAGCTGCTCTACACGTGCTCTTGCGCAGCTTACAAATGACCAAGCATCCAGACACCCACATACATACACAAGCTGCTCACACACACGCACCCTCAAGCGGTTAATTATCACACAACGTTTTAATATGCATCACCCTATTCAACCCGATAGGCTTCTTGTAACTACCCGAAGCACTTTAACAAACTGCATGAGCAATCCCTAAACTAAATTGGGTAAATCATTTTCAAAATAATCGGGTCTCAAGGTAATAAAATATAATCTCATAAATACAGAAACACGCTATAATATTCATTTACCCGATGATTCAACAATACTTTTGACACGTCTAAAGCACCTTAGTACGTCTTACATTTCATTTTAGCAACGCTCGGGGGCTTCCGAACGCTAGTAATTACATGCACGCCTGCGCACATGCACGACGGTGCACACACCAGAGTGCGCGTGCGCACGACCGCTCATAGACCCGTGGTCGTGCGCTCACATGACCGCTCATAGACACTTTGTAAACATTTTATCATTTTAATAAAAAAATCTCACCTTGAATATCGAAATCGATTGGCGAGTCTATCTGTATAAATAATTCTAAAGAAAAAATAAATAAATAAAAATAAAGGAATCAACCATGACGTCTTGAAATAACTTTATTGTATTCCAAGACATTTTCCATTACATCCCAGTAATTATACTCAAATATTCACTCACGCACGTCGTTCATGCGGTTAGTTGAGACACTTTTATAGACTCCTCAAACCATTTCATGAACGGATCAGCCCAGAAGAAACATGTTATAAACAGTTTTATATTGACAAACACATAACGCTTATACATGCACGCGTACCTAAGAGCCCTCCGATACACGAAGGCTCCGCCTAAATGCTAATAAGCATGCCGTGCACGAATTAAACAAGATATATTAAAAAAGGTTTTTACCATTTTGCGAATCGACGGGTATGAACAGCTCTAAGGATAAAATATAAGAATTCAGCCCTCAGTTTTAAAGCATATTCATTTAAAGCATATAAGATTCATGAATAGCCTTACCTGGGTGTTCATTGATTGCTGCTGCTGCAGTTTCGTCTGTATGAAGAATAATTAGATTTCATTTAGATGTATTCATTAAAATTATAATATATAATTTTAATAAAATCGTTCTGACAAACCGTGCTGGGAGAAATTCATCTTTCTTGTTCTGAACGATCCGTAGAGAAAATGGGGCTTGGGGGTCCGACCGCGGCTTATTTATAGATCCAAGAAGCGGGGTGTTTTACAATGTGCCCCAATCATTTAAATCGGACATCCGTATAAGGCCCTTTGTCCAGTGTGGTCCGGAATTCGCCTAATAGATTTGTTTAAACATCTGTACGTATCTCCGCAAGCCCTTTTCACCTTTGCAAAAATTTTTGATCCGGTCACAAAGTTAATGGTTATCCGGAATTCGCCTAATAGATTCCGTTGTAACTCGTAGATTTGATTAAACAGGCGCATTCTGTTTTGCTCGAGGTTAAGGGCGTCAGCGGCCTGACCCCTGTCCTAAGGCGTAAGGGTGATTCGATACCGAATCACCAGCGACCCCTATCAACTCCAGACGGCCGGATGTGGGGTGAGGTGATGTGAGGTGGGGTTAGGTTTGGAGGTGAGGGTGAGGGCTTTGGAAAAACCTGTTTTGACAAAGAGTTTTTAAAGTTCCTTTCTCTAGCCGAGATATCCGCTCTGATTAAGCCATTCAAACTTTTAGAAAAAACTATCCAGATTTCTTCATGGGGGAGGATTAACAGGGGTAGAAAAAGGGTTGTTTTAGATCGATTTAAATACAAATTATAAATATATTAATTCATTTAGCATTTAGGACGTCTCCAACGTGAATTATAAGGGAACTGCTGCATCTTATTTAACTGTGTGATTTTTAAAGGTCTTATAGCGAACTAGTTATCTCGGGTTTTACACGTTATCATGAAAGCCTTTAACTTTTAAAGACCCATGCGTCTTGGGAATGGAAGAACGGGGGCTTACGCTCAGCTGTTGACAAGCCTGCGCGCGCCTGGACTGAATCAGCGGAGCTGTCAGGGGAGGAGGTGAACTTACACACAGCTCCACCCATATGGCATGCACTGACGGCTCTAACTGCGCTCCGGACTCAGTGTGAACAGAGAGAAAGATCCTTTCTGTGTGCTTTGGGAATGACCAGCTCGCGGATGCGCGCAGGGACTGCTAAAAGCCAGGCTGCGAGAGGGTGCCGGGCAGCTTGTATTTCAACGTGCTTTGAACTACAAGCACACGCCTCTGGGGCTACTAAAAGCTAGACTGCTTGTCTTTCTGTGCGCTGCTGAATGCTTTTAAACTCAGAGCCTGTCTGTGAAAGGATTTTCACGGAGATGGGAAGGAAAAGGCTGTTTTGTCTTAGATAAAATACAAGGGAGTTTACAAATGATATAGCAACGATTAGATAGATAGATATTTTTAAAATAATTGTTACATAGATACAGGGATTCTTACCTAAAGCAATATTGGCAGGAACGGCGTCAAGTTAGATCGGTCCGAACGGAGCCTGTATGTGTATGTCCCAGGAAGAAGGGGACCAGACATCATGTGCTGCAGTGAGGCTTAGGCAGGCCATTCAGTCTGGGTATGGATAGGAACATGCCTGAACTTGTCCAGGGACCGGCTGCAGCATGCCTGAACCTGTCTTTGGAAGAGGGGTGGGGGGCTGGGAAGTGGTGGGGTGGTGATGGGTTCAAGGGGGCCTAGGCAGCCCTTGGGCATGTCTGAACTTGCCCTAGTGTGATGGGGCAATGCAGGTGGCCATGCAGGGGCGGGTGGTGGGGTTCAAGGAGGGTGGGGGCATCCATCAAATTGCCCTTGACAGTTTCCTGGGGAAAACAGATGGCTGGGCTAAAGGTCAACAAACAACCGGTGGTTGGGGGTGGGGACTTCCTGTCATTAATCAACAGGGGCCCGGATCAAGGTCATCCAAGGTCAACAAAACAACCGGTGGTGGGGGAGGGTACTTCCTGAAAGGTCATCCAAGGTCAACTAACAACAGATGGTGGGTGGGGGCGGGACTTCCGGTCTTCGATTAAAAGGGGGCGTGGTTTAATCTCATCAATCAAACTCGGATTAAATTTTGACAGAAGCCGCCTGACATTATACTACTATGGCTTTCTCATAACTTCATTTTAGTTTAATCCTGATGCTCTGTATATTCAATGAATTATCATTACTATTCATGGTGGCTCCAAAATCCGTACTAACCCCTACTCTCTCTTCTGTTCTTTTCCTGGTTTTCTGTGGTGGTGACCTGCTCCACCACTACCTAATCAAAGCACCATGATGTTCCTACATTGATGGAGTAAAGGCCAGAAGTCCACATGACCATCATCACCATGTCCTTCCATGAGAACCCTTAAAACAATGAGGACTGATCATTTATTTTAGGTAGAATGCCTAGAGGGGGCTGGGCAGTCTCATGGCCTGGAACCCCTGCAGATTTTATTTTTTCTCCAGCAGTCTGGAGTTTTTTTTGTTTTTCTGTCCTCCCTGGCCATCAGACCTTACTTTTATTCTATATTAATGAGTTTTCTCTTATTTTAATTCTTATTTATTTTGTCTTTTTTCTCTTTCTTCGTCATGTAAAGCACTTTGAGCTACATTATTTGCATGAAAATGTGCTATATGAATAAATGTTGTTGTTGTTTTTACAAGCAAGTACACATTTCTTAATTTTAGAAAGATGTGCATACTTCCTTGGGATATTAATGAGCCTGGACTTATCAGGTTTAAAAAATAACTCTATTCTTTATTTCTTACGAGTTTTGACTGTCTTTAATGTTTAATCGTATGATTATAGTTTGCTTTGTTTAGATCGATGTCTGGAAAATCAATGCTAAATTTTCCGTTCCTGCTTTAACAGTTTTTTATGTTTAGTGGCTGCAGACCTGGCACCAGAGGATCCATTCACACGCTTCTAAGTGTTTTGGCATGTGTTACAAAAAGCTTTCCCATGGCTTACAAACAAGAAAAATACTTTGAATTTTATAAGATTAACACAGACAGGATAAGACCATATATCAATATGGTTCTAATTTTAGTAAGATACAGATACTTCCTTGGGGATTTTTCTTAATTTAATCAAATTAGTGAGCAAGTGCTTATAATTGTTTTGAATCTTAAAACGATGCATGCTAGCATTAGAAATGTATAGTTGTATTACAAACAAGATAAGTTTATATTTTAATAAGATACCTATTATTCTGTATTTTCTTAATATTAGTAGTTTATAAAATGATTCCCGTGTTATAAGTACCGTTATTGGTAGGATGAGGTCATAAATTATAATTTGGAGTGGGTTAATTTTCATAAATTATATTTTCATATCCTCCCTGCGTGGAGTTTGCATGTTCTCCCCGTGTCTGCATGGGTTTCCTCCGGGCACTCCGGTTTCCTCCCACAGTCCAAAGACATGCAGGTTAGGTGCATTGGCGATTCTAAATTGTCCCTAGTGTGCCCTGTTGGCTGGGATTGGCTCCAGCAGACCCCCGTGACCCTGTAGTTGGGATATAGCAGGTTGGGTAATGGTTGGATGGATGGATATTTTCATATTTCATATTTTCATATTGGGTGGCACGGTGGTGCAGTGGGTAGCGCTGCTGCCTCGCAGTTAGGAGACCCGGGTTCACTTCCCGGGTCTACCCTGTGTGGAGTTTGCACGTTGTCTGCGTGGGTTTCCTCCGGGTACTCCGATTTCCTCCCACAGTCCAAAAGCATGCAGGTTAGGTGCATTGGTGATTCTAAATTGTCCTGTGTGTGTGTGCATGTGCACCCTGCGGTTGGCCAGCACCCTGCCTGGAGTTTGTTCCTGCCTTGCACCCTGTGTTGGCTGGCATTGGCTCCAGCAGACCCCCGTGACCTTGTAGTTAGGATATAGAGGGTTGGATAACGGATGGATGGATATTTTCATATTTCATACGTCATATTTTTGGGGGTTGGCTAAGGTCATCCCTTTGATAGGCTCTTTCTGGTATTACTACAGACATGTTTATTTTTTTCTTTTATGCAGGGAATTAACTTTTGCATCAACTATTCCATTTCAAACACTTTCTATAATGGAGGTTTATCCTATCATTAACAAAGAAATGCCATAAAGATAACTCCGATTGGGTTTATTAGTCTTGATGGAGTGGAGAGTTTTGATCTGGGTTGTAGGGATAAAGTTTGCAGGTAACATTTAGATGAAAAAGTAAAAAGCATTTTGTATGAAGTTAACATTCATTTATATTTACAATTACTTATTTGGCTGACACCTTTATTACAAGTTTCTTACAACAGTTATAATGCAATCGGTTACATTTTTTTTGGTTTTCCTATTGGAGCACAGGCAGATGAAGTGAATTGCTCATGGTCACAAAGTGTCAGTAGCAGGATTTGAACCCACACCACTTACTGCTTCAAAGTCCATTTCTGTCAAGGTCTAATAATTAATTCATTGAAATAAACTGAACATTATGTGAATTTATTTGCTTATTTATTTGAAAAATGATCCTTATTTTGTAAAGAAAAAAAACAATAAAATAAATTGCAGGCGCCATAGTCCTGTGTGGGGAGCCTGTCATTACAGTATATTACTTGTGTCTTGTCCAGTGATATTTGTCCTACCTTGTTTCCATTGAGACTCCTTTTTTGGTGTACTTGACTGTTGTAGCAGTTACGAATGATTTCCATAATATTTCAATAAGTTTTGTTTTTTTGTTAATCTACCCATTCATTTTCTGAATCTATTTAAGTCTGGAACAAGGTTGCACAGGGCTAAAATTCTTTGCACTCCGGATGAGTAATGTTGAGAGCAAGCTCCATTCTGTTTGCTGGTCAAATTTGTCCTCTCATGATAACAACTTTAGTCACTTGGAGAGCAATGATTTAAAGTTAAAGTTTGAACCATGTACAACTTAAAATTTGATTGTTGGAAAAAGATTAACAAGCCATGACCAGATTTGAAAGCAGATCTTTTCTGGTTGCCGTTCAAATGCTCCACTGTTAATTTCAAGATTTCACTGTTGGTTTCATAAACTAATGAAGTCATATTACTGAAAACTACTGAAACAATTCAATGATGTGCAGTCTTTTGCAGGCAGTTGTGAGGGCTGGCAGGGATCCTTTTCCAGCTGGGATGCACTCAGGATGAAAGGACAGGAGAAACAGCATACATGAGGTGGTGTCTCTCCTGGACTGCTAGATGGCAGCCCACCTGGATTGCAGCAGCACCATGGTTTCCCACAGGGCATCATGGGAACTGGAGGTCTTGGACTCCGCCCTGTTGCGTTCAATGGGTACCATGGTGCTGCAGGGACTGGGGAACCCTACTGCTTTCACCTCACCTAGAAGTACTTCCGAGCTACAGTTTTGGTACACTGGAGGTGCTTCCAGTCCAGGGATACAATGCCTCATGAATGCTGTTTCCCCCTGTCCTTCCATCTTGAGGACGCCCCGGCTGGGTAAGGGTGCTGGCTCTTACTCACACAGTTCACTGCTAAAAATCTTGTGCTTGTGCACTTTGAACTGCTATGTTACATTTGCAACTTTGTACCTCTGCTGCTTTTGCTGGGGTAAGATCAGAAATGTTTTTGCTGGACAGGATCAGTTGCAGGCGTCTGCCTTGCAAATGAGCACAAGAGTAAAGCAGTAATGTCACAGCAATATCTAACAAGCAGAGTGAATATCAGGAATGCAAGCAGAAATGCACACAATTATATCTAATGGCTGCAAAACCTGACATAACTAGTAAAAGTAGTCAGTGTGAAGTTACAACTTTTGTTAAAAGTACATCAAGGATTGGACAATCCCCATAGGAATATTTGCTGGAATGGTATGACACGTGATTGCTCTCCTGTAGTGTATTAGTGCAAGCAATCACTGTATTTTTTTTAAATGGAATACAGTTAAAGCCACTTTTTAGCTTTTATAAACAACTTAAGACGGATCGTATAACAATGAGCAAAAAATACCACAAACTGTTGTGATTTATGTGTAATACTCATAGATTGAGATTCATGTCTTGTTCAAGTTCAGAATGGAGCCAGTAATAACAAAGGACACAAAACCTTCACACAGAGATTCAGCAATAGACAAAACAGGATTTACACCTCGTACTTCCTCTAATGTTGATTCTGCAAAACAGTCAAAAGCCATTACAATATGGGCAGACAAGATGGTGTCTACCATGGCAAACATCTCTGTGTGTTCTTTCTGCGACCTTCATTATCTGCAGGTTATGTTCATGTTAGTTGTTCTTCATGTTTTAAAAATACAGAGTTTATTCACATTAATAGTATATGACAGACAGACACTCTTGGAGCTTGGCAAAGGTTGGCATAAACTCACTCACCTTTAGCATGTCTGTTTTGGACTACCTCCTGCATCTGTCCTCAGTGCATCAGTAAGGCCAGTGAACAGCATAGCCAGATATAGCAGTCAAAGTGGAGATGAGGTAAAAGAGGCAGAAGAGGTGGGTTACATCCTAAGCTAAAGGCTACAGCAAACCGACCACCTTTATTGAGTATGCTGCTAGCACTACTAGCTGCTAGCACTACCTTAAGAAAAAGACGGATGAACTGAGAATCAGGATTGCATCTCATCTTGAAATCAGAGAGCTGTTGCGCCTTAAGTTTCAAAGACACTTTGTTACTTAATAATATGCTAGATTCCATGGTTCATCTACAAACACATTCAGTCTACCATGGGGACTATACGGTGGTGTCTGGCAAAGGCAGAGGGGGTAGTGTGTGCAATTACACCAACAATAGGTGGTGTTCAGACTTCAAGATCATCAGCAAACATTTTTCAATTTGTGAAGAATTTCTCCTAGTGATATGTAGTCCACATTACTTATTGAGGGAGTTTACTGCTGGCTTTATATTGGCTGTTTATATGTCACATCACATGAACCCTGCAACGATGCTGTGGTTTCTATACCCGAATAAAGTTTTTAATGTTGCTGGGGAGTTTAAGCATTGCTTATGGACTTTGCTTCCAAAATATCATCAAAACCTTAATTTTCCAACGAGAGAAAAATCATGAACATGTTTACAGTAATGTGAACAGTGCATTCAAGACTGTACCCCACCATTACTTTGGGGAGTCAGATCACATCTCCTTTTTCCTCTATCTGTCATACAGGCAGCTCCTCAAACAAGCCCACCCCAGTAAGTAAATCTGTGAAAGTTTGAATTGAAGAATCAGAACAAGTGCTTTTTGAGTGTACTGACAGGGCGGTATTAAGATCACTGATATGAAGGAGGTCTGGGGCCTCATGTATAAACGGTGCGTACGCACAGAAATGTTGCGTAAGAACTTTTCCACGTTCAAATCGCGATGTATAAAACCTACACTTGGCGTAAAGCCACGCACTTTTCCACGGTACCTCATGCCTTGCCGTACGCAAGTTCTCCACTCAGTTTTGCAGACTGGCGGCACCCAGCGTCAAAGCAGTGCTACTGTTCCTGTGTGATTACTCATTTTCATGACGCGGCTTTATAAATACACGGAAAATAACCGCATATTGTTTATTAGTGTAACGCATCTGATTGTAATTAACTTGTAACAATATAATGGTCCAGGGAACAGCCATAGCATTCCAAATACCATAACTGCTTTAGTGTTGTTACTCTCACTTCTCCTTCTTCTTCTTCTTCTTCTTCTTTCAGCTCCTCCCGTTAGGAGTTGCCACAGCGGATCATCTGTTTCCATATTACTTTTACTGCACCACTCGGAGTATTTATTATTACTGTATCTGAGTGTGAATCACAGCAGCAGCTGATCGGAAAGAGAATTATCGGTATACAGCTTTAAGGACACGCTGCCTCAGCCACTGCAAAACGTTTTAAAGCCTTTCCTGTACAGACCACACGGTTCAGAAACAGTTTAATCCCAAGAACTTTAAATGCACTCAATCAATTGCACCGTGTAGAACTGTTTGTACTTATAAGTACAATCACCCCACTGTAGACTTGCACTATAGTTATAATATCGCACAACCTGAGCCACTTTATAAAGTGCATATTTACATATGATGACGATATCATTTTTAAGGTGAAATGCAGCAAAATATGTTTGTTAAATTTTACAGATAAAACTTTAACTTCATTTAAATAATCTATATTCTTCACTGGGAGTGTCGTTAAGGATAGAATAATTAAACATGTACTATGAAGATATTTCAATGTTCTTCAAACGTTTTGAAGAATCGGCGCTAAGTTTACAGATGGCATAACTTCTATTACTGAGCTGATTGTGTGGCAATCAGTTACTTGGGGAAAGAAAAGCACTGATTGCAGTGATGGCTACGCCAATATATATTGAATATAAAACAGAAAGAGAAAATAACAACACAGCTAAAAACGCAGCGACAAATTTCAGCAAAAGTTAAATGCTTGTGTCATGAGCACGAGGCGGCTATGCAGTGTCTGCAACGGACGTAGCCATCCACCATGCCTAAGCTACCTTACTGACATTGGCGGGCGAAGGAGCCACCGATTCTTCCTCTGCCCAGTGCCACCACAAGCCTAGAGCCATCCCTGAGTACTGCTGCAATAAATTATTTCATCGAAGTGAAACACATGTTTAATAACGTGCTTTAACTCCTATCATCATGAAAATGATATCACGTATACATCTCAGTATTTTAGTTATTCAGAGAGCTGTAATATCACGAATGTAATGGATTCTGTATCCAGTTGGAGGAAGAGAGCCGGTTTAAGAAGCAAGTAGTGATTCACACACATAGGCACATAGAAGATCAAATACAAAACAAAGTATTTAACGTGCTACTTTAATTACGATGTGATTTGAGAAACTGGTTAATTAAACGATTTTAAGATGAAGTTTATGATGTTCTACTTTAATGACAAAATAAACTATGTGATTAAAGTGGAAATGTCAAGATTGAAGTTGACATTTCGTGCTTTTTTCCCACTGTGTGCCTTTTTTTCTCTGTACCCTAATAAGCTTTCATATGACACTCAGACAGTGGGCTACAACTCGGCTTTTCACGGCGACTTTGATATGTGACTTCTTTTTTATTTCCGGCACTGTGCGATTTTGTGAACGTGAGCTTTCAAGTTTCTCCAACACTGTCAATGTCACTCAATCAACTTCCTTTTGTTGATTATATCACGGTTTATTTGAACAAATAGTATGTTTTTCCTTTGCCTCCACTTGGTATTCGCTGAAATTCTTATATTTTCCCCCGTGCTTTTCCCATTGTCTTTTCACAGAAGGCTGATCTTAAGGGCGATTTATATTGATTTGCATATTCAAAGAGGCGTAATTCTGGGAGGAGTTGGGGCGTTACATAAAGCGCGTGCACGAGCATTAGTTTTCACGCTGATCAGGATTTATGTAGCGGAAGAACGTGGAAGTTGGAGTACGCACAGATTCCTGCATCTAGATTTTTCTGTGCGTAAGCACATTTCGGCTTTTGTGCTTACGCCATGTTATAGTGCGAGTTCTACGCACGGCGTTATACATGAGGCCCCTGGACTGTTGATTTAGAGCAGGGTTCCCCAACTCCGGTCCTGGAGTGCTTCAGTGGCTTCAGGTTTTCATTCTAACCCTTTTTTTAATTAGTGACCTGTTTTTTCCTAATTAACTTCTTTTGAATTAATTTTATTTGATTTGCTCTTGAAGACTCGGACCACTTGTCTCTTTTTCCTTAATTAGCAGCCAAACAATAATGAGATACAAAATGAGCCAAAACATTACCAGCAAATGGTGTCTATCATACAATATCAGAATAAAGAAAGAAATCGATCTGCTCAGGTCTCCAAAACATTTTAACAGTGCTCTTGCAAAAGAGAAAATTTTGGAAATGTGTGCTATTACACAATGAGGGCAGCAACAAGCCATGGAATTAAAGAACACATTTAATTAACAAGACTCTGCGCCTATTTAAGCAACTGCTTGTAGTGAAATTGGTTGGAGTTTGAGGCCCTGACTTAGTGGGTCATCTGTTGGCTCAGTCACTTCATATTTCATTTCTGTTTAAAGAAAGAAATGAAGCAATTCAAAGGAACGATAAAGAAATTCAGGGGAACAAACCTTAAAAAAAAAAAGTAAATTAAAATTAATTCAAAAGAAGTTAATTAGGAAAAAACAAATAACTAATTAAAAGATGGGTTAGAATGTAAACCTGCAGTCTCTGGGTCCCTCCAGGACTGGGGTTGGGGACCCCTGATTTAGAGGAATATGCCACAGTGGTGACCTGTAAATTAGTACTCAGATTACATCTTGCCTAAAGAAGGGGCCTGAGTTGCGTCGAAAGCTTGCATATTGTAGTGAGCCAATAAAAGGTGTCATTTTGCTTGGCTTTTCTCTACATTCATAATGGCTAACATGGTACAACACCCTAGTACTGTACTCAGTAAATTGTAACTTCCAAGTCCATATGAGTTGTATGTGAATCAGAAGCTGTGGATAAACTGTGAGATTCATTCTTAGCTGTTTGCTTGTTTGCGGCAGATGACTACATAAAGTTCAGATTTAAATTATGCAGAGTAATCAAACAGACCAAAAGACGATACAAGCTGAAGCAGAAGTGTTACAACACCAATGCTGACAACTGATGCATGTAGAAGGGACTGTGGTGGATGTGTGCAAGACTCTGAGCAAAATAAAACCACAGAAACTTTGGATCCAGTTAAAATCCCTGGGCATGTATTCAGAGCTTATTCAGCAGTGTTATCTGTTCCTTATATAACCCACTTAGTTCAAAACAACTGTTGTGCCTATCATGAAAAACAGGACAGTGACTTCTCTCAATGACTACCAACTGGTTGCAGTGACTCATATTGTGTTGAAGTGGCTTAAATGACTGGTCTTGATGTTGATCCAGAGCATCATATGGTCACTCGAGACCCTAAGCAGTTCACCTACAGAGCAAATTGGTCCAAAGAGGATGCTGTGCATATTGCCATGCATGAAGTTTTCTCACACCATGAGGACAAGGATAGTTATGTTAGAATCCTATTTACTGATTGCAACTCTGCACTCAATACAATGATATTTTCAAAACTGATGGACAAGCTCCTCATCCTTTGTCTGCCTTACACCCACTTATAATTGGATTTTGGACATTGTAACAGCCAAACCTCTGGTAGTCTCAATTCAAAACTGCATTTCCAGTATTTGACTAACAAAAGAGCGACTGTACTTCCTCCGACAATAACACCAGTATAATCAAATTTTCTGATGATACAATAGTCATTGGACTGATTACCAGAAGAGATGAACCCACAGAAAAGGACACAATACATCGGTGCAGCAGAAAGAATGAAAACCTTTCAAATTTGTCAGGTTTTATATTAGTGAGGAACTTATCTGATCCCACAATACTATTTAGTTGGTAAAAAAAAATCAACAGAGTTTGAACTTCTTGCGAAGCCTAAAGAAATTTAACATGTCATCCAGAACTAATGGTAGCTTTTATAGGAATACTAAAGAAAGCATTCTTACCAATACCATCACAGTCTGGTTGTGAAGAGCACTGCATAGGACCACAAAGCCCTACAGCGAGATGTCAGTACTGTCCAAAACCAGGAACAGCTCTTCCCCATTTACTTTGCCAGTGGGATCAAGAGAGTTCATGGCATTTTAAAGGCTAGCACCTTCCCTCAACACCATTTATTCAAATTTCTGTCATCAGGTAGACACAGTAGGGGTGTGAAATCAAGACTAGAAGACTATGGAACAGTTTTTATCTACAGGAAGTTACACTTCTGAATGATTATTGTCCATTTCGTCTTCCCCGCACAATATCTGATTTTGTTAGCATATACTGTACATCCAGGTAGTAATTTACCTACTCTGTTCACCTGTTGAATTATGATATCTGTTTTACATGTTTTTGGATCATTGTCTGATTTATAATGTTTACTCAGTATTCATATTATATATGCTTACATTGCACTGCTGTATGTATTGTGGAAATTTGTTTTTCTTATCTGTTGTTTTTGTATTGTATTTTCTTTGATATATGTATACTAGTGGCTGGAAGAGCAAAAAGAGTAAGATTTTATTTATACAGTGTAACTGACTCTTTACTCAGCATAGGATACAAAATTCTCATCTCAAATTATTTTAATTTATTAAAGGCATAAAAAGAGCCTGCCTCATTGAACAGACTCAAGTATAGATTGGAAAACAGTGAGTAATCTGACATTAATGTGTATGAGAAAGTGTATAAATGTAACTTCTGAGGTGCCTAAGAAGAAGGCAGTTCTTGAAATTTAATTTGAATTTTTTAGTCTTTATGACTGCCAATTATAGCACGAGGTGCAAGAGATACGCAACACTACAGGAGAAAATGTAGTCCTATTAGCAATGTGTTTTGCACACCTACACTAATTCACTGCAGGCAGATTTAGAGTCACAGATTAATCTACACTAAAATTTTGTAAATGTAGGAGGAAAGCAAAGTAGCCTGGGGAAAAACTCAATAAGTTTTGATGAACATAAAGTGACTATGCATACTCTACTCTGCTCGAGGCATTGGACTGCAAGTAAGTTTCAGAAGGACACAAAACAAATAGAGGTTGGCAGAGAAACCTGCCTGTAAACAATTGCATGTCAAATTTTGTCAGTCATCTTGGATAAAAGCATCAGCCAAATAATTAGTAGTAAAAAAGTAATGTTACTTTGTGTGTTTTGGGAAATTTTTGAGTTGTTTTTGTATTACTTTAGGTGTGTTTTGAGAAAACAGCAAGCACTTTATTTACCCACTGACATTTGTGTAAAATATTATAAAAGCACTTCAGGCACTATATATGTTTAAAAAAGACCAGATTAAAACATTACACAATTATTGGTGGATTTACTCACTGCCTAATTTAATATTCTATAAAACCTCTGAATATAGTGCTGGTTTTAAAAATGCAACCATTAAATAATCTCTGGCAAAAGCAGTCATTACATAAGAAACTACACTCTTGGCAGCCTTTTATTACTTTCTGTAGTGGTTTACAGGTTAATACCTGGTAGACTAACTTTCAAATGCTTAACTTACTTAAAATGACTGGTTGAACATCCTCAGTCTGAAGGAGGAAATGAGATTTATTTAACATAGATCAAGTGACAAGTTAAATTGCTTAAATTATATGCAATTTCTTTGCAAGAAGGAGTTATTCATTGCATTCATTAGCTGGATAGTTAGGCTGTATACCTGTTGACATTTATTCAATATAAATCAGTGTAAAATACTGAGGATTACTTAATTGGTTTCAAGCTATAATTTGCCTTCTTTAAAAAGTAGATGTTAGCAATCAGAAAGCAATCAGAGTTTGGACAATCCATGTCCTTCTCTCCTTTTGAGAATCACACTTTCTGAATGAAACAATTTAAGGAATAACAGCCACTTGAACCGCTAAAATGCCTTCTTCCCCTCCATTTCTATCCCAAGAAATCACCACTATAGTATTACAAGGTTGTGCTTTTTCATTGTTTGCTATTAGCTGTGAGCCAAAGCTAATGTTTGTGAATTATTCTCGGCAATTTACAGCCACTAATTCAAAGTACAGTAATTAAATACAATAGACGTGAATACTGATTCACTTTCCTTCAGAAAAGTGCATCAACATGAAAGAAAAAAAACACAATAGAAAACTAACAAGGCAGTGCAGGTTTTTAAAAAAGATTAAAGCAAATGATACTCTGGGCAGACAATCAAGCTTTGTTTTACGAAGCATAACAACACTATTACACAGGCTTTCAAAAGTAATAAAAATACTGTGCATGAGGAAAGGAATAAAATACATACTGTAAATGGGTAAAGGATTGTTATGTGTTTCTGCTTTTGTAGAGAGTAAGATTAAATTGTTCACAGATGGAAGGAAAGGTTGCTAGTTTCATCCCAAATAACATTCTCAAATTTGCGTGGGAGAGATTGTTTTTGATTTGTACAGCTGGCTCTCCTCCAGTTCCCCTCTAAGCAGGAGTAACTGTTTTGACCATGTAACTGAAAGCAGTTCCCAGAAGCTCACTTTTCAAGGTCTGAGTAGTATGGCAAACTGAAGATATAATTGTAAATCAATTCCAGGGTTTAAAATAATGTTTCAGTTGCTCTTCATTCGAACAAATAAATAAATAAATCATGCACATTGAATATGGTGCCAGAGGCAGCCTTTAAAGAGCAAGAAAGATGGTTGTCCAGCTAGAACATTCCTGGCTTCATTGCAAGGTTGAAGGACAATGTTCTGACCTCAGTGTGGTTTAGGGAATCCGGCTTTTAATCTGTGTTTTCTAGAGACCTGAGGCAGGGAGAAGAAACACAAGAGAAAGAAAAGCAGAGAGATAATTGCCATACCGCAGTAAAGTGCATTGTGGGATTTGTGTGTTGAGTAAATAAACTGACCAAACAAGCTTACATCCCCAAATAAAAATGCTAAAGATACAGTAATGATGACATTATATATTGTCAGGTTGGAAGAGGGTTGAAAAGATCATAAAAAGCATTGGTCAAGGCTTGATAGAAGACAGACAAAAAGGGTCCCATGTTATGTGGACTCCCACAGCTTTTTGCTGTGTGTTCTTATGTGGAACAGGTGGGATTCTCTCTCTCTCTCTCAAACACATTCTAGAGGCTGGTAGCATGGAAGGCACTGAGGATACCTAGGTCTTTACATATGCTTTTGGACTCAAGAATGGAGGAACAGACATAGTCTGTACAATATAAAGTAATAAAGAGACAAAAGTGATTGGATACCTTTGGGGCACAGAAGGCAAACCCCATAAACTATAAATTGAAATGTGTTGAAAAAAAGTCAAAAGATAACGTCATAAGTACATGAGTCAAAATTAGACTGATTAAGATGGCGGCCCCTCCGGTCTTATAGGCTCCTTGCAGGAAGAGGTAGGTCCAGGCAGGTGGACACTGGAAGTGACATCAGATATGCCATTGTCGTCAATCTTCCAGTCTGCAGAGAGAGGAGAAGAACAGGTATTACTCAACAGCATTCTCCTGATTTCCAGCCCAGGTCATGAACCTGAGATAGAGCATCGGCATTGGAATGGAGAGAACCTTAGTGATGAAGGACTTTGAACTGAAAAGGTTGCATATCCAAGAACCAGCTGGTCAGGTGAGGATTCAACTCCTTGTTAACTGCCATCCACTGCAAGGCTGCATTATCCTTCACCAGAGTGAACTCACAACCTAGGAAGTAGTAACACAACTGGTTAATAGCCCATTTAATTGCCCAGGCTGCCCTTTCAACCACCGCATAACTGGTTTCCTGACCCAGTAGTTTCCAGCTGAGGAAAATGATGGACTGTTCAACACCTTTGATTCTTTTGCTCAGCATGGCACAGAGACCTGTGTCTGAAATGTCGGCCTGTAAGATGAAAGGTGAAAAGTCAGAAGTTATTGATGCTGGTGCTGAAATAAGGGTGTGTTTTTTTTTTACAATTTATTGAATTTGTTAAAAGCAAATAACATTACTTACAAGCAAACCAAATTTTAAAAAGCTTTGTTCAAGTCAAATCAACCCCGACCCATGAGAAAGAGAGCTAGGCCAACAAAGTAAAACTTTAGTAGTAGGAAAAAAATAAAAATTAAACAATAAGATAAAATAGGGAAGATAATCTGTTTCCTCAATTTAAATGCTTATTAAAAAAGTTTTATTAATTAGGTCCTGCCAGATTTTTAAAAAGTTTTGCACAGATTCTCTAAGTAAGAATTTGATTTTACCAATTTCAAATAATATATAACATCAGTTACCCACTGAATTAAAAGAGGTGAGTTAGGATTCTTCCAGTTGAGCAAGATAAGTCTACGTGCCAATAGTGAAGTAAAAACAATTACAGTTGGTTTGTCATTCTCCACATTAAGCCCATCTGGAAGAACACCAAACACGGCTGTTAATGGATTAGGAGAGATTGTGACACCAAGGCTGTCTGAAAGGCATTTAAATGATGTTAATTTGGTGCACACCCAAAACTTATGGCCCAAACAGGTTGGAAATTGATTGCAAGGTTCGCAGGTTGGATTTTGCCCTGGAAACAATTTGGACAATTTTAAACAAGACAGATGCGCTTGATAGATAATTTTCAGTTGAATAATTCTATGCTTTGCACACATGGAGCTCAAGTGAATTCTGTTTATTGCTGCCTTCCACTACTTTTCTGAAATGTTGAGTGAGAGATCCTTTTCCCACTGTACTCTGGGATCTTTGTATATGTTTTCATATACCCGAAGTAATTTCCCTCATAGGACTGTATGTAAATACAATTATTCCATTCCGGACCGTACGAACTGTATGTAAATATTTTTTTAAAGATTTGTAAACACGAAAATAGTTAATTATACCATAGAATGCATAGTGTAATAGTAAACTAAATATAAAAACATTGAATAACACTGAGAAATCCTTGAACAGAGAAAACTAACATTGCAAGAGTTCACGCTATAGCCTTATGAACCGCTTGCTGTAAACACTTTTTTAATGAGTTTTAAACACAAAAAACGAACATTTGAAAAATCCTTAATTTATACAAAAACTAACCACAAACAACCAAGAAAACTAACCTTGCATGAGTCAAGTTCTGGCATGAAGGAAGTGAGGAGGAACTGGGTGCAGAGAAGATTACAGTTTTGAGGTAAAGTCTGTGATGATGCGGGTTTGCTGCATGCTCCCATCTTGCTTCCGGGAGCTCTTAAACCCGTCACCGTCAGTAATGTTACTGATGAGCACGACAGTGAGGCACTACAATGGAGCAAGGGGATGGTGCAAAAAGTGCCAAGTGCTTTTATTAAAATCAACAAAACAACAATCAAAAACAAAGTCCAAATTAAATAAAGTGCAGTGCTTTCAGAATCCTTCAATAAATAAATAATCCCATAAAAACAGAAGTGAAGTGGAGGTTAAAATGCAATAGAAAAAAGTCTTCATTAAATACAACAAGGTTAAAACAATGCTGGAAGCAGTATCTTTCAAAAAAAGTCAGGTGCATTCTTTAACTGGTGACACCCGCTGCCTTCTCGGCCTTCTTCTGCCCCACCAAGTGTCGGTCAAACACGGCTTGGGCTCGCTGTCCAGCTGCCTGCCTGCGAGCACGCGCTCACTCACTCGCTCACACCGGTTCTTTCCTCACTGCTTCCTGCTTACTTCCTCACTCCACATCCTCCATCTTTCTTTTCTTTTTTCCTCCCTTTAGCCGCCTCGCGCTTCTTTTTATGAAGAGGACGTGGCAGCTATAGCGTGGCGATTATTTATTTAAAACTGGCCTCTTGATGTGAGCTGTGGACCCACAAAGTCCCTCTGCGTGATGCACATCTGACCAAGAACAATGTACTGTACAGGGAGAGACTGAACACAGTGACCCAAGGTTCCACTGTATTACAGAAATCTTTAAGACTATTAATATTTTTTCCAGAATAGAAGTAGGTGGGAGGTTAGGAAAATTGAGGCTAGAAAAAGGTGGCTATTGTGCAGAGGTGCCACAGATAAAAAGCTTCTCTGTCTTGAAGTGCTTCCTACATTGGTTCCATATTCTGAGTGAATGAAGCACAATTGGGTTGATAGTATATTAATGATAACTTGTATTTACTGGGGTATAAAGCAAGGAATATAAAGAAGTACTGCAGGATTTTATTTCTATTGTGGACCAAGCCTGTGTATGTTCATCAATTTGTGTCAATATTCAGGTTTTTATAGCTTGTATATTTGCCACCCAGTAATAAAATTGAAATTTGGGTAAAGCCATGCCACCTTCTGCCTTAGGTCTTTGTAGGGTTGCCCTTTGGATATGTGGATGTTTTGAATGGCAAATACATGAAGTTATATTTGACTCTAATTTCTTAAAAAATAATTTATTGATGTATATTGGAATGGTTTGAAATAGAACAAGAAGTTTTGGAAAGATATTCATCTTTACAGTGTTAATTCTTCCAGCTAAAGTGAGATGAAGGGTAGACCATCTATGCAAGTCTTTCTTAAGTTTTTCCATACAGACAGCAACATTTTGTTGATTAAGAGCTTTATTTTAACTTGTGATCTTTATCCCTAGGTATTTAAACTGTTCTGTGTTGCTAAAAGGGAAGGTGTTCAATCTAATATTGTGTGTAAGAGAGTTCACACTCTCATTCAAATTAAAATCTTCAAAAATTCTTTAAGTGCTGTTCAGATTACAGCCACAGTATTTTCTGGATCTGATATATACAGTACCATATCATCTCTGAAAATTTCTGCTCAAATCCTTCTCTGATAATCCCCTTTATCTCATATACATTTCAACAGTGAACTGCCAGTGGCTCAATGGCAATTGCAAAAAGCAGTGGTGACAAGGGTCATCCTTGTCTAGTACTTCATTTAGGTTTGAAGTACTCTGAAATAATGTTGTTAATACAAACTGAAGCTTCTGGACTGGTATACAGTAATTTTATCTATGCACATATGTACAGGCCAAACCCAAATTTCTCTAGTGTAGTAAAAAATTAGTAGTATTCAACAATATGAAATGCTTTTTCTGCATCCAAAGATAATAATATCTCCACAGTGTTAGACTTTGTGGGGGAATATAGTACATTAAACAGGCTGTAGCTGGGCCTCATAGGTATTGTTATTTATAGTGTTTGCACCCAGTCGTGTCTCGTCACAGCACCCAGTCTAAACTAATATGTGTCTGTTTAAATGTCGTCCCCGTTAGGAGAAACAGGGAAGGATGTTACAGGAAGGTAGCAACCCCTGGACACGTCAGTACCAGAGTTTTGCCAGTTACATCCAGCTCGTTATTATTTAAATGATCAGGAGGTAAAGAAGAGTAAGGAAGGAGAGAGACAGAGATTTCAACTACTGACAACCAACCATCATTTTTCTGCCATTATTTACATCGTGCCTTGTTCCAGTTTGCTTTTAATTCCACCGGAATCACGACAACACAATCATCGCTAGAAACTCCGGGGTTTGACATTATTAGCCACCATTCACCAAGGAAGCATGGTGAGATTGTTTTGTTTTATTCAGGAGATTCAAACACATCCATTTTTGATCAGCCATCAGTATTCTAGATAGTGATTTAACCGTACTCAATTTCACGTTCATTGACATTCAGTAATCATCCATTGATATTATTTGTGTTTTGTGTTTGTTATACATTTGCAGGGGCAAGGGAGGTTTTGTTATTGTATATGTGGTGTTTTCACTTTGCTGGTTTGGTGGAGTGATATATATATATACTGTAGATATAATTTTACGCCGGGGATTTGTATTATTGTATTTGTCATTGTGTTGTATTTAATATATTTCTACAGTTATTTTACATATCTGCTTTTGTTTGCTAGTCTTTAACACCAGAATTACCAGAGTCTACAAAAAAACTCGTAGATCCGTCCCACGTTAAATCGCTTCTTAAAACTGTTCTCACTTCTCCGCCAACCTCCTTTGTCCTGTAAATGTGCCGATAAAAACAAACTGCAAGCAGCCGGCTATTCCATCCCCCCGCCGACTTAGAACGTGCACGAACTTCTCCCAGCTCATGCCTTGATTATCTGGGAGTGAAGTGGAGTTTTAGAGTGGAAATAATAGATTGTTATTTGGTGTTCCGTTTCTACAGTAATCTGTGTAAACACAATGTTAAAACAGAAACTTTTTCATATTTTAGTAATAAATGTTACAAAATGTAGACATAAACTATAAAATATGTGAAGCCTGACAGCCAAAGATCAACTAAACACTTTCATAAAATGTTCAAGAGTTTTACAACAGCTTCTGTGGCATACTGGTAAGGTTTTGTCACTTAGAGCGCAGTAGACTTGCTGTACCTCAAAATATCCGAGTTTGATTCCCCGCTGGGGAGAAAATTTATTTACTTTTATTTAACCTTTGCTGTTCTGCCTGCCTGAACTCCCTGTCTATCTATATAGTAATAACAGTAATTTTATTATTATATAGGAGCTTCCCTGTCTGCCTATCATATAGTGCCTTTCTTTCCTACCTATCTATATATCTATCCCCTTAGCTGTTTTTTATATATCTATTATACAGTGTCTTCCCTGTTTATTTATATATCTAGTGCCTTCTCTGCCTGTCTGTCTGTCTGATTGCATATAACGCTGAGCTTACTGCTCTGTACTATTCTGTCCTCTGCATGTCCTGGAGTACAAAAGAAACAGCACCATACAGCAACATGTGGGGACTGTCAAGATCGGGTAAAAAAACAGCAAGATGAAAGAAAGAGACAATATATGTGAAAACATCATCGCACTAATGCAATATTATTTGAAAACGAACAGAGTCAGATTGGGTTGTGAATATGTGCCCGATCTGATGCTGTTCGTTTTCAAATAATATTGCATGTACTGTGCGTTGAAACTGCTGCACTGAATAAGCTGATGCTTTCTGTAACAGCGTCAGCGTGTATTCAAACCCGATCTGACGTTGTTCGTTTTCAAATAATATTGCATGTACTGTACTATTTTAGAATAAAAACATACATCTGATTTCAGTCAGTCTGCAAGAGCCAGTGTAAATGCATAATTGTAAAGATTAGCTTTTTTT
This sequence comes from Polypterus senegalus, assembly GCF_016835505.1. Taxonomy (NCBI): domain Eukaryota; kingdom Metazoa; phylum Chordata; class Cladistia; order Polypteriformes; family Polypteridae; genus Polypterus; species Polypterus senegalus. The sequence continues at coordinate 93,329,304 of NC_053157.1, forward strand.
TTAAATTCAGTTCCATTTTCTCAGTCGTGTTCACGATTCCCCCCCTCCCCATCTGACACTACTGTTTTCACATAAAGAAGCGCTATAGCTCAAATGTGATTTATTTGGAGACGCGCTATAGCTCGAATGTTATTTATACAGGGAAGAAAGTACAGTGTCAGGTACTCATTCAGTGTAATAGGAACCATAGCACAGAGAGATGTGTACACTGCAACAAGTACACATGTCGTGAATGTAGGAAGGGTGTGTGGGAATTGTTAATATTTGAATGTGATGATTTTATATAGTAAGGATCGTAAATCAGCAGTTCTTATCATTGCACCACGCAAGCTGTCGTATCAACCGCCTACTTTAACTTGCTTGTATTTTTTCTTCACTTATAGTCTAGAATAAAAGTGCACTTGTTTTGTTATACTTGTACACCAACATATGTTCCTGTGTTTGAGCGACACGGGCATGCTCAAAAAATAGACGTGTAATGCCACGAAAAGTGCACGCAGGCACTTCAGTTCACAAGCATTGGTACGAGAATGCAGTCACAAGTACGCTGCAGAGCTACAGCGCATCGTTATGTGAAAACAGCAGTGTCAGATTGGGGGGGGGGAAGGATCTTGAACACGACAGAGAGAATGAAAAGTGAATAAAAAAAAACTAACCTTTACAAGTATCATAAATTACACTGGCTGTTACACACTGAAATCAAATGTATGTTTTTATTTTAAAATAGTAAAATAGTAAGAGCAGTTTACTTCTCAAAACTGAATCGTGCGGGAGCGAATTCATGACCTTTTGATTATTAGTCAGCAACTGATACCATTACACTACCGTGGCAGGTGTAATAATTACGTGTCAATGTGGCATGCTAAGGCGGCTTTTTTTCTGCAGTTATATTTTTGAATAAAAGCATACTTGTTCTGTTATATTTGTACCTTTTGTGAAAGTGTTTCTTTGATAGTTGGACTTCAGGCTTCATACATTATATAGTTTATGCCTATATTTTGTCATTTACTACTACAATATGAAAAACGTTTCTGTTTTAAAAATGTGTTTACACGGTTTACTGTAGAAATGGAACACACTTGACATACGTGTATTCCAAATAACGATCTATTATTTCCACTCTAAAACTCCACTTCACTCCCACATAATCAATCAAGGCATGAGCTGGGAGAAGTTCGTGCACGTTCTAAGTCGGTGGGGGGATGGAATAGCCGGCTACTTGCAACTTTTCTTTATCAGCACATTTAGATTAACAACAGACGCTGGCGGAGAGGTGAGAACAGTTTTAAAAAGCGATTTAAGGTGGGACGGATCTACGAGTTTTTTCGTAGGCTCTGGTAATTCTAGTGTTAAACCATCGATTGGGGAAGAGAGAAAATATTATTTGTCAGTTACGGCTTGGTATAGGTAGGTTCTTCTCAGCAATTTATCCAGGCCACAGGTCCTGGTAGTGTGGCTGTCGGCTGGGTAAGGGGTCGGCCGTTACAAGGCGTCGAAGATTGGAAGGTAAGTGATATTACCAAAGGCGGCACTTTCTCAATCCTTCTAGCTAGGACTTTGGAGAGTATCATTATTCAAAAGTGAGATTAGTGTGTATGACGCACATTGTAATAAGTCCTTATTTTCCTTATATTTATATAGCACATTTTCATATAAAAAAATGTAGCTCAAAGTGCTTTACAAAATGAAATATAGAAAAATATAAAACACAATAAAAAATTAAAATAAGTCAACATAAATTAACAGAATAAGTAAGGTCCGATTGTCAGGGTGGAGAGAAAAAACAAAAAAAACTCCAGACGGCTGGAGGAAAAAAATAAAATCTGCAGGGATTCCAGACCAAGAGTCCGCCCAGTCCCCTCTGGGCAGTAATTAATGCTTGGCGAAAAGTCTGAGGGGGAATTTTATTGTCTCTAGCTTCTGTAAATGTTGCAAATAAAAGGGGAGCTAGCTTAATTGAGAACTTTTTATAAAATTTGGCAGGGTAGCCATCAAGGCCAGCTGCTTTCCCACTCTGAAGTGTGTTTATACCATCTAGTAATACTGATAGTGCCAGAGATTTATCCTCACGGGTGGGCTACACATATGACAGCCACCCTAAGTTCCTGAACTATCCCATGGTTGGATGTAAAACATGACATGGACCTGTACCACTGAGTTTCCTCATGAATACAGGTCAGACAGATTCCCAGAAGCACTTACTGGTGATATCATGAAGGGATTGAGTTTTCAATGCACAGCTACCAAAAATGCTTCCAAGGTTGCCCACTAGAGGGGGAAACACTCAAAATATCCTGTCTAGGAACCCAAAAAATCAAGGAAATTTTTGATAAAATAAGCTTTTTAATTTAATTTAATTTTTTATTATTTGTTTTTAGTTTTATTGTAAACACACAACATTCCATACAAATAGATCACTTTTAACAAAAATAATCAGTCAATCAACATTTATTTATATAGCACATATTCATACAAAAAAATGTAGCTCAAAGTGCTTTACAAAATGAATAGAGAAATAGAAGACACAATAAAAGATAAACATAAGTCAACATTAATTAACATAGAATAAGAGTAAGGTCCGATGGCCAGGGTGGACAGAAAAAACAAAAAAAAACTCCAAAGGCTGGAGAAAAAAATTAAATCTGTAGGGGTTCCAGACCAAGAGACCGCCCAGTCCCCTCTGGGCATTCTACCTAACATAAATCAAACAGTCTTCTTTGTATTTAGCGTTTTCATGGAAGGACCTGATGATGATGGTCACGTAGACTTCTGGCTTTCAGTCCATCAATGTTGGTGCATCATGATGCTTTGACTAGGTGGTGGTGGCGATGGCCGCCACCACAAAGAAACCGGAAAAAGAAACAGAAGAGAGAGTAGGGTCAGTACGGATTTTAGAGCCACCATGAATAGTTATTATGAAGAATTGAACATACAGAGTATCAGTATTAAGTTAAAGTGAAGTTATAAAAAGGCCATGTTAAAGTAATGTGTTTTCAGCAGTGTTTTAAAGTGCTCTACTGTATTTGCCTGGCGAATTCCTATTGGCAGGCTATTCCAGATTTTGGGTGCATAACAGCAGAAGGCCGCCTCACCACTTCTTTTAAGTTTAGTCTTTTGGAATTATAAGGAGACACTCATTTGAAGATCTAAGGTTACGATTTGGAATATAACGTGTCAGGCATTCCGATATATAAGATGGAGCAAGATTATTTAAGGCTTTATAAACCATAAGCAGTATTTTAAAGTCAATCCTGAATGACACAGGCAACCAGTGTAGTGACATCAAAACTGGAGAAATGTGTTCGGATTTTCTTTTCCCAGTTAGGATTCTAGCAGCTACATTCTGCACTCGTTGCAAGTGATTTATGTCTTTTTTGGGTAGTCCTGAGAGGAGTGCGTTACAGTAATCTAGTCTACTGAAAACAAAAGCGTGAATTAATTTCTCAGCATCTTTCAATGATATAAGAGGTCTAACTTTAGCTATGTTTCTTAAGTGAAAAAATGCTGTCCTAGTGGTCTGATGAATATGCGATTTAAAATTCAGATTACAGTCAACGGTTACCTCTAAATTTTTTACTTCCGTCTTAACTTTTAAACCTAGTGCATTAAGTTTATTTCTGATAACCTCGCTGAATCCATTATTGCCAATTACCAAAATTTCAGTTTTCTCTTTATTTAGTTTGAGAAAATTACTATTCATCCATTCAGAAATACCAGTAAGACATTGTGTTAGTGTATCGAAAGAGTCGGAGTCATCAGGTGCTATAGATAAGTACAGCTGTGTGTCATCAGCATAGCTGTGGTAGCTCACATTGTAACCTGAGATAATCTGACCTAACGGAAGCATGTAGATTGAGAATAACAGAGGACCCAGGATAGAGCCTTGTGGAACACCATATCGGATATCATGTGTCTTTGAGATTTTATTACCACAACTCACAAAATATTTTCTCCCTGTCACAGGTCACAGTCAACAGTTACCCCTAAATTCTTTACCTCCATCTTGACTTTTAATCCTAATGCATCAAGTTTATTTCTAATAACCTCATTGAATCCATTATTGCCAATCACTAAAATTTCAGTTTTCTCTTTATTTAGTTTGAGAAAATTACTATTCATCCATTCAGAAATACCAGTAAGACATTGTGTTAGTGAATCAAAGAGTCGGGTCATCAGGGGCTATTGACAAATACAGCTGCTGTGTCATCAGCATAGCTGTGGTAGCTCACGTTGTACCCTGAGATAATATGACCTAACGGAAGCATGTAAATTGAAAAGAGCAGCGGACCCAGGATAGAGCCTTGTGGAACACCATATCCATATCATGTGTCTTTGAGATTTGATTACCACAACTCACAAAGAATTTTCTCCTGCCAGGTAGGATTCAAACCAATTTAAGACACTGCCAGAGAGGCCCACCCATTGACTAAGGCGATTTCTAAGAATATTATGATCAATGGTGTCAAATGCAGCACTCAGATCTAAGAGGATGAGAACAGATAAATGGCCTCTGTCTGCATTTACCCGAAAGTCATTTACTACTTTAACAAGTGCAGTTTCTGTGCTGTGATTTGTTCTGAAGCCTGACTGAAAAGTATCAAGAATAGCATGTTTATTTAGGTGGTCATTTAACTGCATAATGACTGCCTTCTCTAGAATTTTACTTAAGAAGGGCAGGTTAGAAATGGGTCTAAAATTTTCAAAGGCAGAGGGGTCAAGATTATGTTTCTTAAGAAGGGGTTTAACTACAGCAGTCTTAAGACAGTCTGGAAAGACCCCGTATCTAATGACAATTTACTATGTCCAGAATATTGTCAATTAGACGCCTGATATTTCTTTGAAAAACCTGGTTGGTATTGGGTCAAGGACGCAGGTGGAGGGTTTCAGTTGAGAGATTATACTATGTAATTCAGGTAAATCTATCCTGGTGAAAGCATTTAATTTGTTTATAACGGAGTACCGGGCTTTGGAGGTTCTGCAGTGTTGGGGAGATATACTATGTTATCTCTAATATCATTAATTTTTGAGTGAAAAATACAGCAATGTTCTCACAGGTTTCACTGGAAGTATTCTGGGGCATTCCTTTGTGTTACCTGGGTTTAACAGACGGTCAATTGTTGAAAATAAGACTCTGGGATTACTAGCATTGCTATTTATAATATTAGAGAAATAGCAGCCTCTCAAGACGGACAGTGTTATTGTATTCTGTTATTTTAACTTTTAATATTTCATAGTGGATAGTTAGTTTAGTTTTCCTCCATTTACGCTCAGCTCTACGACATGTTCTTTTAAATCAGACACTCTTTGGGTCTTCCATGGAATAACAGTACTAGAGGATTTTTAACTGTCTTTTCAGGTGCAACTATGTCAACAGCAGTTCTTACTTTAGAATTAAAGTTTTCCACTTTACTATTTACATTATCCTCGCTATTATAGCTGGCATTATAAACGGACTGATTGCTTAGAATAGTTGTAAGTTTTAAAGCTGCTGATGAGTCAAAGAAGCGTTTTTTAACAAAATGCTTCTCATGAGCGTTTTCTATCTTTATTTCTATATTAAATAGTAGAAGGAAATGGTCTGATAGACCGATATCAGTGACCTGCTTTATATCAACTTTAAGTCCTTTAGTAATCACTAAGTCTAACGTATGACCTGCTTTATGTGTAGGCTGATTTACGAGCTGCCTCAAATCAAAAGAGTCCAGGAGGTTCATGAATTCCTTTACTTTTAGGTCACACTGATTGTCGACATGAAAGTTAAAGTCGCCCACTATTAAGAGTGCGTCATAGTTTGTAACTAAAATTGACATTAAGTCAGAGAATTCCTCAAGGAAAGACGCGTTATATTTAGGAGGTCTATACACGGATAATACGAGAACGTGAGAATCTCCATGAATAACAACGGCGAGATACTCAAAGGACTTAAATTTACCAAAACTAACATCTTTACATTTTAATCGCTCGAGTAAATGTTTGCCAAACCGCCCTTTTTCCCTGGCGGTCGCACGAGTAAAACTGTAATCCGGAGGCGCAGATTCGATTAAAACAGCCGCCCCATTTGAATTAAGCCATGTTTCATTTAGCGCAATAAAATCAATGTTTCTATCACTAATAAGATCGTTTATAAAAAATGTCTTGTTAGTTAAAGCTCTAACATTTAATAGTGCCATATTTAATGTTTCTGAAGGGCAGAGCTGAATTTTATGCGTGTTATCGGTAATCGGACAAAAATTAAGTTATTTTTGTTAACGCCGCTCTGTGTGTACTTTTTATGTAATCTACAATCCGTTTTTATAGTCTTAATGCAGTGTTGATCTGAAGTAGTAATTTCAATTAAATTATTGGTGTTTTGCCGCACTGCCTAGATTTTTTACGTGCATTAAGATTTGTTATTAGATTATTAATGATGTGCACTTTAACGGAAGACTCTGTTAAGCCATTATGTCCTATCAAACCAGTAGCATTACGTAAGGGGTTAGCAGTAGAAGTAGACAGTCAAGATAGACAAATACCTTAGCGATGTTTTCGGAGAGGACCCGGGCCAAATCTATTCGGATGCAGTCCATCCCGCTTGAAGAAGCGCCTTTCCCAAAAAAGATCCCAGTTGTCTATAAACCCGATGTCTTGATTCTCGCAGAAGCCTCTCAGCCAGTTGTTTAAACCCAGCAGACGACTGTAGTATTCATGCGATCGTCTGACGAGAGGTAGTGGACCCGAGATGAAGATTTTTGCGGATGGGGTCCTCTCCTTCGTGTCTTCAACTAGTGCTGCGAAGTCAGCCTTGAGAACCTCTGACTCTCGGTGCCTTATGTCGTTACGCCGGCATGTAGAATGATGGATCCAATTGCCCTCTTGTGCTTCTGGTAGAAGGTCGGCGCCCGCCTCATCACATCTCGAACTCGAGCACCGGGAAAACAAGAAACAAAGGATTTTTGATTAGGGCACGTGATATTCAGGTTTCGTACAATGGAATCACCTACCACGATTATATCACCCGGGGTTGAAGGCAGACTGGGGACGCGGAGAGGGTCGAATCGATTCTGGATTTGAATGCTCGCCTGTGCCGCTGGAGGTGTTCTAGCCTTGAACCCCCGCCTGCAAAGCTGAAACCCGTCGAGGTCTTCATCAGCGTTGTTCCTACGAGGCGCGGGGGTGAAGCTTACTTGCCCTTGGACTTGAGCGGCACGAGGTGGGGTTGATGTTACGCCGCTTCGTTGTTTGGTGTGGTTTGTCCAGCAGCCGAGTCTTCAAGTCTCTGAGGTACCTTCGTCTAGACAGGAGTTTCTGAATCTGTTTGTCGAGTGCCTGGAGTTCCTCGACAACGATGGCAACGCGATTCATCTCACTGTCGGCCATTGTCTGCTTCTACTTCCGCTTCCGCTTCGTCACCTAGGAAAGAAAGAGAGAAAGTTAGAACGTCGTGAGATCAAAAACAAACCAACCCCCACCCCTGATTAATTTTAATGAGAGTGTAAGCCCTACAGCTGCAAAGAGCACAAAAGAGATGCCTGAAAAGGTAAAGCGATTTACAGTAAACAAAGTCTAAATACAGTATCCGAACATCATGGTCGAAAACAGAGCAGAGGTTCAAAATAACAATTGTCACTTCCTGTTCCGGAGCCTCTGACGATGGCACTCACGATCCCACCTCTGACAACATCACTTCCCCTTCTGGCCGCGATGATGTCATTTCCTACCCTGGCATTTAAAGCCTCCATTTGGCTTCATATAATCAGTTCTGTTTTGGACTCTGTCTTGTAAATATCTCTTGAAAAATACCTTTTTGCAGCCAGGATATATTATATGGATGGGTGCTGCAAACCCTTATAATGTCCTTTCATCATTCTTCATATATATATATATATATATATATATATATATATATATATATATATATATATATATATATATATTGTCACACACGTGCGCATGGGAGGCAGCTAAAGGGCTTGAGTGACAATTCGATGCTTATCCTATGCCTCGAGTGGACAACCTCCTCGAGAGGCTGGGACAGGCTTGGTACTTGACCACACTTGACATGACAAAAGGGTACTGGCAGGTTCCTTTAACGGACTCCGCGAAGGAAAAAAACGCGTTTAGTACCCTAGCAGACACTGGCAGTATCGCGGTCCTTCCATTTGGGTTACACGGGCGCCAGCAACCTTCCAGCGTCTGGTGGACAAAGTGCTCCGGCCACATAACTCATACAGTGCTGCCTACCTGGATGACGTAGTCATCTATTCCAGCACGTGGACAGAACACCTACAGCAGGTCCGGCGGTATTGCGAACACTTGGTGAGGCCGGGCTCCGGATTAATCCCAAGAAATGCTTCTTTGGGTTAAGTGAAGCCAAATATTTAGGCTACCTGGTGGGTCGGGGTACCGTGAGGCCACAGTGCTCCAAAGTTGATGCCATTTTAAAATGGCCCCGTCCGCGAACCAAGCGGCAGGTCCAAGCCTTTATCGGATTAGCCAGGTACTACCGCCGGTTTGTACCCCGGTTCTCGGAGAGAGCGGCGCCCTTGACTGATTTAACAAAGAAGAGGGCCCCGAACATTGTGGTATGGACTGAGAACACAGGCACTGCATTTAGTGACTTGAAACAGGCCCTTACGTCCGCACCTATTTTGATGGCATCTAACTTCTCTTTGCCTTTTATCCTCCAGACGGACGCTTCGGACACAGGCCTGGGTGCCGTGCTGAGCCAAAGTGTCGATGGTGTGGAACACCCCATCATGTTCCTAAGCCGGAAACTGTTGGACCGGGAAACCAGGTATGCAGCGGTGGAAAGGGAGGCTTTGGCGATTAAATGGGCGATTACTCAGCTGAGGTACTACCTGTTGGGCCGGGAGTTCACTCTTGTCACGGACCATGCGCCTCTACAGTGGATGGCCCTGCACAAGAAGTCGAATCCCCGGGTCACCCGGTGGTTTCTTGACCTGCAGCCGCATAAGTTTCGCCGTTCATCGTCGGCGTGCTCTCCATGCCAACGCTGATGCTCTTTCTCGGGTTCACGACCTCTCGGTTTGGGTCGCCCGACCCGACAGGTCTGGGCTAAGGGGGGGGCCTTGTCACACACGTGCGCATGGGAGGCAGCTAAAGGGCTTGAGTGACGGCAGTTCTGAGACAGGCCGGGCTGTGGCAGAGTGCACTGACTCTTTTTCTCACTTCCCTGTAGACCATCCCTGGGAGACTCCACCTGGCTCTCATGTCATCACTTCTGGGACCGAACCAATGGAGACAGAACTAACCAGCGCCGGCCCCCCTGATGTCACGTCCAGGCCTGATCCAATGAGTGGCGAACACGTGCCCGATTCCCATGACCTCACTTCCTGTCTTCCCTTTAAAAGCCTGCCCTTTTCCCCTTACCCTCAGTCTTGTTTTGGACTCGATTGTATGCACATCAGTGCTGTTGTTATGATAAAAAACGACTTTGCAGCCAGGATACCAAAATATACGGGTGGCTGCCCCAAAACTTCTTTGAGTATGTCTCAGCTTTGTGCCATTGGCGTAGCCGGCAGGATGGAGAAGTCCTGGAAGAGAAGGGGACAGGGCCTGCAACACGTCCAGGTGGGATCGTACCGGGGCCGAGTTTTCAGGTGGGGAGGGTGGCCCGTGTTTCGGAGTGGCCCGGTACAGGCTCTGCTCCCGGCATGCTCAACTAGGCAATCTAGACAGGCCAGGGAGTGTTTGGGAGGGGCTCACAGACGTGGGCTGCTTCGGAAGAGGGAGGCGAAGAGGGCTGTTTGTGCTCTCTCGGAGGAGAGTGCCTGCCTCCCTGTGAAGCCAGAGCCCCGATTTCCACCTAGGGGTGCCCCAGACTGGCAGGTGAGTAACCTGAAAAACTGGAGGTTTGACCCGAGCGCAAACCCCACAGCAAGCTTGGTCCCTATGGGTAAAAGTAGGGCAGTGGCTGCGGCCACAGACACTTAAGCCCTCCCAAGTCATAGAGCAGGTGGCTTGCTACCTGCTTCTGGACACACTACCCGTGGTTTCACCCAGCCAGTCTGGGGTAGAGAATTTACAATATGGCAGAGCTCATAGAGCTCGTAGAGAAACAAAGGACGGCCTCGCAATCTGAGGGAGCTGAACTGTCCTCTAGCCGAACTCAACCGGGGTATGTCCCAACACCTAGCCCCCCCCGTACAACCCAGAGCTTGTGCCGGCGCCCCGGGTCGCGGCGCCAAACCGCTTGGGAATGAGGCGGAATGCAGGTGGAGGGGGAGGAGGGGTTGGTGTGCTCTGATAAACCCGTTGGCGGTTCCACACACAGGCATGGTGGTCGCCAACGGGTACAAAACGCCTGCTCTGTTAGACACCGGCAGCAACACTACCATTGTTGCTCGCCGTTTTGTGCTACCGCGACAGTGGTTAAATTATAAGGTCGGTATAACCTGTGTCCACGGGGAAACCCGCTGGTACAAGGCCGCCACGTGTGTCATCAGTTACGGGGGATCAGTTCGGAAATTAACTGTGGCAATCCTTCCTGATCCCCCACACCCGGTGATACTGGGGCGGAACTGGCCTGAAATTAAATGCGGTGAGACACATACCACTCCCGGGAATACTTTGAGCCTTGTTATAGACGGGCACGAGCCGTCTCAGGTTGCCTCCACGCCGTGTAATCAGCCGGCAGAGAGAGACGAAGCGGCTTCCTTAAGTAACGTGGTTACCCTCGGGCCGTCGCGTGGTACGCCATCCACTGAAGCCGAGACGGAACGGGAGGAGGCCACGGCCCTTGAGGTCGACGCTGACCCTCTCTCTGTATTGCGGTTTCAATTTAAAGAAACGCCGGCTTCTTTCAGAAGGGAGCAATGGAATGACGACTCCCTGAAATTTGCAAAAAATGCAGTGGTCCTTGTAAATGGCCAGCGACTGATCAGTCTATACCACAGGGCCCTTACTTTGTATTAGACAACGACCTTCTTTATCGTGTAGCAATGCATGATGGACAGGAGAGAAAGCTGCTGCTAGTTCCGCGTACCTTCCCGGCAGGTCTGCGAGCTAGCACACGCCACCTCCTAGGTGGCCACTTGGGCACCGAAAAACTCTGGAGCGGATCAAGCTCCGCTTCTACTGGCCAGGAGTCAATGAGGAGGTTCGTCGCTTTTGCACTTCCTGCCCGGAGTGTCAACTGCGACAAATTCCCAGGAGGGACCGTGCTCCTCTTGTCCCTATACCCCTGATTGATGTTCCCTTCCAAAGAATCGGGGTCGATTTGGTCGGACCCCTGGAGCCGTCAGCCCGAGGACACAAGTACATTTTAGTCCTCGTGGATTACGCTACACGATACCCCGAAGCTGTTCCGTTGCGCTCAGCTACATCCAAAGCTATCGCACAGGAATTACTAGGGGGCTTTTCGCGCGTGGGTGTTCCCAAGGAAGTCTTGACAGACCAGGGGACACCTTTCACCTCGGAGACGTTCAAGGAGACTGCCAAGTTGCTGAAAATAAAGCATTTAAAGACCCTGTGTATCATCCTCAAACCGACGGGTTAGTAGAGAGGTTTAATCAGACTCTCAAACAAATGCTACGTAAGGTGGTCAGCGAGGATGGAAGGAACTGGGATCAGCTCCTCCCCTCGTCCTTTTGCCTATCGGAAGTCCCACAAGCCTCCACGGGTTCTCCCCTTTGAATTACTGTATGGGCGACAACCTCGGGCATATTAGACATTCTAAAAGAAGGGTGGGAAGAAGAGGCTCTTCCCTCTACAAACATATTAGAGTATATCACGCAGTTACGCGATAGATTGGGAAAGATTCGCGCCTCCTTAAAAGTCACATGGAAGAGGCTCAAGCAGCACAGGCCCGTTATTACAACCGCGGCACGTCTCTTCGGGGTCATGGTCCTAGTGCCTACCTCCCACTCTAAGCTGCTTGCCCATTGGCAAGGCCCCTACGAAGTTAAGGAGAGGAAGGGGCTGGTCGACTATTTGGTGAGTCAACCCAATCGTCGGCCAAAGGAGCTGGTTTATCATGTGAACTTGCTGAAACCGTGGAAGGACAGGGACCCCATCCCTCCTCCGCCAGCCCCGCCACTCTTCGCTCACACACACCGCCTTAACTTCGCACGGACTTAAGTCCCAGACAACGGCAGGAGCTGGAAACAGTTATCCGGCCGTCCGGGAGGTAGTCAGTGAACGCCCCGGAAGGACCTCTCTGGTTGAGCACAACATTGTGACAGAGCCCGGGGTTATTGTCCGAGAACGCCGTGATCGCCTTCCCGAGGCAAAAAGGGCTGAAGTGGAGCTTGAGATCAAGCGCATGCTGGAGCTAGGTGTGATTGAGGAAAGTTATAGTCCCTGGTCCAGTCCAATTGTGCTCGTCGGTAAGCCTGACGGGAGTTGGAGGTTTTGCAATGACTTCCGCCGGCTTAATCAAGTCTCCCAATTGATGCTTATCCTATGCCTCGAGTGGACGACCTCCTCGAGAGGCTGGACAGGCTCGTACTTGACCACACTTGACATGACAAAAGGGTACTGGCAGGTTCCTTTAACGGACTCCGCGAAGGACAAAAACGCGTTTAGTACCCCTAGCGGCAGTATCGTGTCCTTCCATTTGGGTTACACGGGGCGCCAGCAACCTTCCAGCGTCTGGTGGACAAAGTGCTCCGGCCACATAACTCATACAGTGCTGCCTACCTGGATGACGTGGTCATCTATTCCAGCACGTGGACAGAACACCTACAGCAGGTCCGAGCGGTATTTCGAACACTTGGTGAGGCGGGCTCGGATTAATCCCAAGAAATGCTTCTTTGGGTTAAGTGAAGCCAAATATTTAGGCTACCTGGTGGGTCGGGTACCGTGAGGCCACAGTGCTCCAAAGTTGATGCCATTTTGAAATGGCCCCGTCCATGAACCAAGCGGCAGGTCCAAGCCTTTCTCGGATTAGCCGGGTACTACCGCCGGTTTGTGCCCCGTTCTCGGAGAGAGCGGCGCCCTTGACTGATTTAACAAAGAAGAGGGCCCCGAACATTGTGGTATGGACTGAGAACACAGGCACTGCATTTAGTGACTTGAAACAGGCCCTTACGCCGCACCTATTTTGATGGCACCTAACTTCTCTTTGCCTTTTATCCTCCAGACGGACGCTTCGGACACAGGCCTGGGTGCCGTGCTGAGCCAAAGTGTCGATGGTGTGGAACACCCCATCATGTTCCTAAGCCGGAAACTGTTGGACCGGGAAACCAGGTATGCAGCGGTGGAAAGGGAGGCTTTGGCGATTAAATGGGCGATTACTCAGCTGAGGTACTACCTGTTGGGCCGGGAGTTCACTCTTGTCACGGACCATGCGCCTCTACAGTGGATGGCCCTGCACAAGGAGTCGAATCCCTGGGTCACCCGGTGGTTTCTTGACCTGCAGCCATACAAGTTTTCGCTCGTCATCGCCGGGCGTGCTCTCCATGCCAACGCTGATGCTCTTTCTCGGGTTCACGACCTCTCGGTTTGGGTCGCCCGACCCGACAGGTCTGGGCTAAGGGGGCCTTGTCACACACGCGCATGGGAGGCAGCTAAAGGGCTTGAGTGACGGCAGTTCTGAGACAGGCCGGGCTGTGGCAGAGTGCACTGACTCTTTTTCTCACTTCCCTGTAGACCATCCCTGGGAGACTCCACCTGGCTCTCGTGACATCACTTCCGGGACCGAACCAATGGAGACAGAACTAACCAGCGCCGGCCCCCCTGATGTCACGTCCGGGCCTGATCCAATGAGTGGCGAACACGTGCCCGATTCCCATGACCTCACTTCCTGTCTTCCCCTTTAAAAGCCTGCCCTTTTTCCCCTTACCCTCAGTCTTGTTTTGGACTCGATTGTATGCACATCAGTGCTGTTGTTATGATAAAAAACGACTTTGCAGCCAGGATACCAAAATATACGGTGGCTGCCCCAAAACTTCTTTGAGTATGTCTCAGCTTTGTGACAATATATATATATATATATATATATATATATATATATATATATATATATATATATATATATATATATATATATTTTTTTTTCTTCAATATTATGGAGTTTATCTTTATCTTATCTTTGTCTCACAATCACAAACAGAGACAACTGTAGACTTAATGGGTTTTGATATAATATTTGTTTAATATTAGCAGAAGGCTATAGTTTTGACCAAATTTTTACAACGAAAAACAAAAATATATATACAGTACAATGCAAACAATTTTATAAGATGCTTATATTTTGTGTTCATTTGTTATTAACAAACTGCACTTCTAGAAGCAAATTATCAATCCAAATTTAACTGGAATAAAACAAACAACAAATGTCTGAAGTAACCTGATATTTCAAAAATGTAAAGGAGAAGAATATGTCTTTCTCCATTATATGATTTACTTTTCCACTTTCCCATCATAACATCTACTCATGCAGCACACAGCATGTTAAATTTGAGGTTGAGAGAAGAGGTAAATTTTCTGAACCATGGCATGTCTGTCAGATAGCCTTGTAGACATGCCAGTTTCAATGATCAAATATAACCTGGGTTTTCTTGTGGTTTCTGAGTTCAACTGCATTTGTTCCCTGAGCTGCTACCCTTTGTAAATCACACATTTCTAAAGCTACCTTAGTAAAAAAAAAGTTCATAAACAGAATCTTGAACCCTGGCACATATTATCTCAGAAAATCAATTATGACAGATATGATCATGGAAAACCAGATGGGGACTCTTAGCCTTGAATCATTGTTCATGCCCAACCTAGGCATACAGAAGGAACCACAGAATAACTAGTATGTAGTGTGAAGGTTTAGGAGTAGCCTTGACCTGAATAACCACAACACATGACAAGAACAGCAAAAAATAGAGATTAGGTTAAAGACAACAAAATGACCTGAAAAAGCATCTGAGATTATTGGCGCTTTTCCACTGCATAGTACGCCACGACACGGTTCAGTTCAGCTCATTTTTGGGGCGTTTTCCACTGGGAACAGTACCTGGTACCTGGTCCTTTTTTTAGTACCACCTCAGCCGAGGTTCCAAGCGCGCCGAACCGTTACCAAAACGTGACGTGTAAACTCTGCTGGTCACTGATTGGCCGGAGAAAATCGTCATTACTGCGTCACTGGCTATTCTTTTCTTTAAAGGTACACACACGTGGAAGTTTGTGTCCCGTCTCTCCATCGCTGGACGCAGTTTGTTGCATAAGTGGATGAATGTTTCTTCAGACATTCGAAAGTTCTCCAGCCACTGAGTGTTTGTAAAACCGGGAACAATCACATCCCACCACTCTGAGGCACGGTTAAATGTCCAAACAGATGGTCTGTTGCGGCGACTTTTTTGCAAAATGTGGAAGATCTGTAACATACAGAATCAGCATTTTAATGTTACACTGGCAATTAAGTTCATTTTATGCTTTGCAACAGTGATCAAAGTTAGCTAGTGACGTGCTTTTTTTAGATGCTTACCCTTGCGCGTCGTCGAGCTAAAGTGTTGTCATTGTCTGCGTGTTGTTGTAAAAGTTCCACGGTGTCACGCAGTAGAGGCGCGTAACTATAACGACACGCGGAATAATCCCGCCCACTCTAAAGCGGTGCTTAACTGCAGTCAAACGCAAACCGGCTAACTGAGCCGAACCAAGGTGAGCTGTACTGAACCGTGCTGTGCCGTACTATGCAGTGGAAAAGCGCCATAAGACACACACACAGACACACATGCATGACATGTCAAATGTTAACAACAAAAAGAATGTGATCATTCAACTATGTACTTGGGAGAGAAAGATACTTTAATTCTGACACCGAATTTTATTTTCAACTGTGCAAGTACAAAAATAATTAAATAAACATAACTATAAAAAATCATCAGGTTTAGTTTTTTACCAGTTTGAGTCAAGGTTCAAGACATATATTGCGGAATGGTTCAGGTACAGTGGAGGTGAAAATGTACAGTTTGCCTGTAGTTCAGCGGAGATATTGTAGACTCATACGAGGTATCACACAGATGTGAAAAGGGGGAATTCTAAGGGCTTGTGTATTAACTGTAATTCCACCCCAAGACAAAGAGTGCTGTTATCCACATCTTAATCTCCTATATTTGTAGACCAGAAGTTCCAAATGTCGAGGACCTGTGACATCCTTTTCCTCATCTTAAAGTCCATCCAGTCCAGAAGCATATTTTTAAATGTTTTGCAATTTTTCCAAAAATATATGGGGATCACCAGCTGGTGTCCCAAACTTCTTCTATTTCCTTCATTTTTGTTTTACTGAGGATAGTAGCATTGTCAGAAGACCTTCTTAAAGGGTAACTGATTAGTCAACAATAACATCCTGCTCAAGTATGTATACTGTAATGGATCTTTCTAATAGTGTATCAAAGAACAGTTTTATGCTCAAAATGGGTTTTTTTTGTGCAAAGTGACAGGTAATATGTTATCAACAAATTGTAGTCGCCTAAGAATAAAATTGGAATGTTTTTTATTTGTGATTTTCTGTCCATAAGGTATAGGCTTTGTTGACTAACATGTTTCAACATCAAATTTTTGAAATACAAAAAGTCCAAGGACAGCCAGAAGCATGTCACAACTGACACCAGGCCGAATGTGCATCCTTTGGTTTCAGTGTGTGCTGCTGAATCAGTTGCCAGCCACGACTTGAGCTAACACATCATCACCTCCAGAATAAACAATACTTGAGTGAAAGTTGCCCGTGTAAAAATAACTCAAGAAGAAGTTTCAAAGTATCTGATATTAAATGTTCTTAAGCATCAAAAGTAAAGTAAATCAGATCTCTCTTTGTTTTATATGTTTAGTCAAAGAAAAAGTTCTTAAAAATGTAAAATAATTCAAGGTCGCCTTCTTTTTTGTGTGAATCATATTCAATCACCAAAGTACATTATGAGACAAATAAGACTGCAATTTGAAGCAGTGACAGCATGAGGGGACATCTTAATGGTTGTGTTTTGCTTCATTGGGGTAAGGGCTAATGGAAAAAGCATGCAAACTTTGCCCAGTTGAAGAGGGAGCTAATGCTCTCCTGAAAACCCCTTCGCACAGTGAATTTTCATAACACAAAAATCTATTTACAATTAATTTAAATGGAAAACCACCACCTCCCTAAGTGTGAAAATATCATTTTAATATAAAGTTTGATTATAAATAGAGATAAATGATTGTGTATCGATATTATCAATTAGTTTTGATGAGAAACAAGGAGTTCTGATTGTGTTGTTCTAGCTAAAGGTTGAAGTTAGAGAGACTTAAGATTCACACCATCTAGTGGTGGAATTCAGCATTCCTTTGCTTGAGAAGCAGTCTGTCTCACAGCGATGATCTCATAAAGCTGTGCCCAGAGAGAAAGACAAAATAGAGAGCACATGTTTTTCTCACTTCCTACTTTGAGCGTTCAGTTTGGCTTCGGAAGGCATTGTTGGTATGTAGAGATGTTTAATTCTGTATTGATACATGTTTGTGAAAACGTTGAGTAATTTAAAGTTATTTAAGGAGGTATTTCAAGGTTAAAAGGTTCCAGCAACTTGTCGCTTTTATCCGAGTGTTCGCTGCATTGTAGAAGTACTTGGGAGCGTACTTTTTTATACTTTAGCAGCTTTGCCAGGGTGCACAGATAATGTTGTCATTAAAGTGAATGTTATTTATTTATTCTTTATATGTTTGCAAGGAATAAGTAATTCTGTCATTAAGTTTATTATTTGAGTTTGTATGCAAGAATTTCTTACTATATTGTATTTACGATTTATTTGTAGTTTTACCCTATTCCAACTGGCTTCAGTAAAGAAAGCAAACTGGAAACTCTTGTCTGTGGGGTCATTGGAAGGGAGTTTATCTGACTGTCAACTCAGGCAAGGCGCTTGAGGCAGAGGGCAGGACAGTAAAACGACACCTTCAAGCAAGTCAATTTACGGACGTTTTAGAGCTACTGCAGGGAGCTAGCAATTCAGCAATTAAACGCAAGTGATCGCTTTCGAAGTTATAATGACAGACGTACACTTTAAAGGTGGATCTAAGAAAACAAGATCGAAGGCATCATCTACGTCAACTCGATCTCGCAGTTCATCCACCAGTATTGCTATCGCTCTTGCTCGAGCAGAAGTGCAGGCCGCCAAGGCTGAAGCAGCGTTTGCTAAAAAGGAGATTGAACTTAAAATAAAGCAAGCACATTTAAAGGCGTCTCTAGAATCATTGCAATTAGCGAAGAGAGCAGCAGCTGCAGAGGCAAAAGCCGATGCTTTAGAAACTGTTATGGAGCAAGTAGATCGAAGCAGTTATAACAAAATAGAGCTGCCAACAGAAGATCCAGTGCGGCGCACAAATGAATACATAGAAGAGCATGCTGTCTTTATAGACACGCTTACTATGCCTGTGCTTAGCGGTCCATACATCGATGATCCTTACAACAGCCATTCAGCACCTCAACATGAATCTATTGTTGACTTTATACCTCAGAATAATAAAGAGGAGAATGAATTCACAGAGCTAGATGCTGTTTTACAAGGTGCCAGTCTTTCTGAGCGATATTTTCTTCCTATAGAGTGCAGCATGTTCTACTGGGATCCCAGTCGCAAATGAAGACTTCACACAACAAACCAGTATCAGTAATTTTTATTTGCCCAAGGTGCTGCAAAAGCCACATGTTACAGATCAAACCCCTTTGAATGGTTACAATAACAGTGCGACACATGGGCTAGCAAATAAGAACAACACTCAACCCCAGGCTCCTGGTCACAGCTACACAAGATCACATCAGGCGCATCCAGATGAGAATACAAATATGTCGGACTTTGTCAGGTTTCTTGCCCGATGCGAACTTATATCTACTGGCCTTATTCAATTTAATTATCAACCTGAGAATTACAGAGCTTGGAGGGCATCTTTCCTGAATGCTATCAGAGGCCTTAACCTTTCAGCTAGTGAGGAAATGGATTTGCTGGTGAAGTGGCTAGGCAGTGAGTCGGCAGTACTTGTCAAGCGGATAAGAGCTGTTCATATAAATCATCCACAACAAGGGCTCCGAATCGTATGGGACAGACTGCGTGAGTGCTATGGTTCTCCAGAAGTTAATGAGAGTTCCTTATTCAAGAGGCTAGAGAGTTTCCCAAAGATTTTGAATAAGGATAATCGCAGACTGAGAGAATTCGGAGACT
This sequence comes from Polypterus senegalus, assembly GCF_016835505.1. Lineage (NCBI taxonomy): Eukaryota > Metazoa > Chordata > Cladistia > Polypteriformes > Polypteridae > Polypterus > Polypterus senegalus. Next base: position 93,348,410 of record NC_053157.1, read on the forward strand.
TGCTCATGGAACTTCAAGCTGCCAAAGCTGATGGTGATCTGTTGGGTCTTTCTTATCTAGACACACCTCGTGGAATCAACCCACTAGTACAGAAGTTACCATTCTATCTGCAAGAAAAATGGCTCACCACTGGCTCCAGATATAAAGAAGATCATAGAGTGTCTTACCCACCATTCAGTTTTTTTGTGAATTTTGTAAGTCAACAAGCGAGGATGCGGAATGATCCGAGCTTCATTGTTTCAGCAGCTCATGAAGAGCCGTGGGGACCGATTAGGCAGACACAAAGGCTTAATTCTCAGAAGGTCGTTGCTGTTCATAAAGCAGAGGTCTCAACTCAAAGCACACCTGCTGAACTTTCAACAAAGACTAAAGCAGACCCAGCAAAACAGTGCCCACTCCATAACAAACCTCACCCCCTTCCCAAGTGCCGTGGATTTAGGGAGAAGCCCTTGAAGAAAGGAAGGCATTCTTAAAACAACATGGGATTTGTTACAAATGCTGTAAGTCTGCAGTTCATGTGGCTAAGAACTGTAATGATGCCACCAAGTGCACAGAGTGTGAAAGTGAGGCTCACACCTCAGCACTGCATCCAGGACCAGCCCCATGGTTGTCCATGTCACAAACTCCCACCCCACAGTATGGCGGGGAGAGAAATGATAGTCCTAGTGAAGCCAACATTACTTCTGCTTGTACTAGGGTCTGTAAAGGGAATCAACCAAGACGCTCATGTTCCAAGATCTGCCTCGTAAAAGTGAGTCCAGAGGGTCGCTCACAGGATGCTGTTTTCCTCTATGCAGTATTGGATGATCAGAGCAACAGGTCCCTTGTGAGGTCAGAGTTCTTTGATCTTTTCGGCATATCAGGATCCATATCTTCATACACCTTGAAGACATGCGCTGGAACTGTTGAATCACAAGGTAGGCAGGCACACGGCTTCCAAATTGAGTCAATAGATGGAAGTATCACTATTTCACTACCAACAATGATCGAGTGCAATGACATTCCACATAATCGATCTGAAATTCCAACACCAGAAGTGGCGCTAAATCACCCACATTTGAGGCACCTGGAGAAGCAGATACCAGAGCTCCACCCTCAAGCCCCTATTATGCTCCTATTAGGTAGAGATGTCATCAGGCTCCATAAAGTATGTAAGCAAGTAAATGGACCACATAACGCTCCATATGCACAGAAGTTGGACCTTGGTTGGGTGATCGTGGGTGATGTCTGTTTAGGAGATGTTCACAAACCAGACACAGTAAGGGCCTACTGCACTAACATCTTAGAGAATGGCCGACCTTCATTCTTTAAGCCTTGCCCAAACCACTGCATTGTTAAAGAGAGATACTGTGACTGTAAGCTGCCACTGCACATCCTCCATCGTAAAACCTGCTCCGCTGATGAAGTGCAGATGATCTTAGATCAAGACTTATTCCAAAGAACAAAGGACGATGACAAGGTAGCTTATTCTATTGAAGATACACAGTTTTTAAAGATTATGAATCAGAATGTCTTTCAGAACAAAGAAAATAGCTGGGTAGCTCCATTGCCATTCAAGGTTCCACGGCCATGTCTTCCTGATAACAGGTCTATGGCAGTACAGCGTTTAAAGTCTCTACAACGCTCCTTTAGAAAGAGTCCTGAAATGAAAACTCATTTTGTTGCCTTCATGGAGAAGATGTTTCAAAATGATCATGCAGAGGTGGCCCCTCAGATAAAACCTGGAGAGCAATGCTGGTACCTACCTTGTTTCAGTGTTTACCATCCCAAGAAGCCTTCTCAGATCCGAGTGGTTTTTGACTCAAGTGCCCAATTCAAAGGTCTATCATTAAACCAGGTCCTTCTAACTGGTCCAGATCTCAATAACCATCTTATTGGAGTCCTTCTTCGGTTTTGAAGGGATCTCATTGCCTTTACTGTAGACATACAGCAAATGTTCCATTGCTTTATGGTTCACCCAGAGCATCGTAATTTTTTGAGATTCCTTTGGTTCAGAGATAATGATCCTAAGAATGATGTACTTGATTTTCGCATGAAAGTGCATGTATTTGGAAATAGCCCATCCCCAGCTGTCGCTATTTACTGCCTCCGACGAGCAGCACAGAAAGGTCAACTTGAGTTTGGTGAAGATGCCAGAAAGTTTGTAGAGCAGGATTTCTATATGGATGATGGACTGAAGTCCTTGCCTACTGCAGCAGCAGCAGCAATCGACCTGCTTAAACGAACTCAGGACATGTTAGCCTGCTCTAATTTCAGGCTTCACAAGTTGTTGTCTAACAGTAGAGAAGTTATGGAAGCCTTTCCACCTGAGGACCATGCTAGTACCCTAAAAGACTTAGATTTGTCAACAGGAACCATACTTATACAACGTAGCCTTGAATTACTTTGGGACTTGAATTCAGATTGCTTCATCTTTCAGGTTCATAAAGAAAGAAAACCGTTCACACAACGAGGAGTTCTCTCTGTTGTAAATAGTTTGTATGATCCACTTGTGTTTGTTGCTCCGGTAACAATCCAAGGCAAAGCTCTTCTAAGGGAATTTATTAAGGAGTCATCTGATTGGGATGCACCTTTGACACCTGAAAAAGAGGAGCTGTGGGAGACGTGGAGACATTCTCTACAAGAATTGCAGTCTCTTCAAATTCCAAGACCATATTCACCCGTATCACTGTCTGAAGCAAAGTTTGTAGAGCTCTGTGTCTTCTCGGATGCTTCTGAAGGGGTAGTTGGTGCAGTCGCATATGTGAAGGCCACAGACATCAATGGGAACTGTCATGTGGGGTTCATCTCTGGCAAAGCAAGATTGGCCCCGTGTCCTGAACATACTATACCACGACTGGAGCTTTGTGCGGCAGCTATGGCAGTGCAAATGGCAGAAACCATCACAGCAGAAATAGATATTAAGTTTGATGCAGTTACCTTCTACACTGACAGCAAGGTGGTGTTGGGATATATTCATAATGAAAAGCGGAGGTTTTATGTTTACATGAATAATCGAGTCCAAAGAATCTGAAGAAGTTCACTTCCAGATCAATGGCATTATGTGCACACAGAGCATAACCCTGCAGACATTACAACAAGACCTATATCTGCTGCCAGTTTGAAGGATACAATTTGGTTTACGGGCCGGAATTCTTATCTCGACCTGAAATCATGCCTCCTGTGCAAGAGACATTTGAACTTGTCAATCCAGCTCAAGATTCTGAAGTTAGGCCATTAGTTACAGTATGTCGCACGGTAGAATCTGCATATTTGGGGTCTCAACGCTTCAACCGTTTTTCTAGCTGGATATATCTAACCAGAGCTATGGGTAATCTAATTCAATTCATACGTCACTTTGAGCAAGCTCAAAATAAGCCTGCTGAGATCTATAGGAGATGGGATCATCGTGAGTCATTGCTAACACCGGACATACTAGCTCAAAGTGCAGAAGTCATTATTCGTACAGTTCAACAGGAAACCTACGCTGATGAGATTGAGTGTCTCAGATCGGATAGAAGGCTCTCAAAGAAAAGTCCACTTTGGACTCTGGATCCCTTCATCGACCAAAATGGCTTGTTGAGAGTTGGAGGTCGGGTCATAGAGGCAGCTCTAGAGCTTAATGAAAAAAGACCACTTATTGTGCCAGGACAACATCATGTAGCAACCCTATTAGTGCGTTACTTCCATGAGCAGACACAACACCAAGGACGTCACTTTACAGAAGGAGCAATCCGGTCAGGTGGCTACTGGATTATAGGTGTCAAGCGATGTGTTTCTAGCCTTATCTTTAAGTGTGTTATCTGCCGTAAGCTCAGAGGGTCCTTTGAAGTACAGAAGATGGCAGACCTTCCCCTCGGATAGACTCAGCATGGAGCCCCCCTTTACACATGTCGGATTGGATGTGTTTGGGCCTTGGACTATATCAACACGACGAACAAGAGGCGGCCATGCTGAGTGTAAAAGGTTGGCTGTTCTTTTCACCTGTCTAAGTGTCAGAGCCATTCATATCGAGGTCATTGAATCCCTAGATTCTTCCAGTTTCATTAATGCCTTGAGGAGGTTTTTGGCGATTCGAGGTCCAGTGAAGCACATTCATTCAGACAGAGGAACCAACTTCATTGGTGCCTGCAAGGAACTAGGAATTCCCTCCAATTCTGATGGAATGGATGTGCAGAAATTTCTTGCAAATCATGGTTGCACTTGGACATTCAATACTCCTCATTCGTCTCATATGGGAGGTGTATGGGAGAGGATGATTGGTATTACACGGAGGATTTTAGATTCAATGTTTGGCCAAATGAGGTCTTCCAAATTAACACATGAAGTACTTACCATCTTTCTCGCTGAGGTCACTGTTATCGTGAACAACAGACCGCTGGTGCCTGTGTCAGCTGATCCTTCGGATCCATTCATTCTCACACCTGCCACGATCCTTACTCAGAAAATGGGTTCTTTTCCTCTTCCAGTTGGGGAATTTGGAGAATCTGACTTGTACAAGCAGCAATGGCGTAGGGTACAGAGCCTTGCTAATACCTTCTGGGATAGGTGGCGCAAGCAGTATTTATCCACCCTTCAGTTCCATAGGAAATGGCAAGTTAACCGTCCAGATCTTGCGCTCGGAAGTGTGGTCCTTTTGAAGGACTCTCAAACTAAGAGGAATGACTGGCCTTTAGGAATTATAACTGAAGTGTACCCTAGCAAGGATGGGAGAGTCCGCAAAGTACAAGTTCGAGTCGGTAGGTCAGGTGGGGCCAGGATGTTTCTCAGGCCTGTTGGTGAAATCATCTTGCTTCTTCCTTCAAAGGATTTGGCAACAGAAGAGAAAGAAACGGAATAGTGGTATACTATGGCATACCAGGCGGGGAGTGTGCTGTTCTAGCTAAAGGTTGAAGTTAGAGAGACCTAAGATTCGCACCATCTAGTGGTGAAATTCAGCATTCCTTTGCTTGAGAAGCAGTCTGTCTCACCGCGATGATCTCATAAAGCTGTGCCCAGAGAGTAAAGACAAAATAGAGAGCACATGTTTTTCTCACTTCCTACTTTGAGCGTTCAGTTTGGCTTCGAAAGGCATTGTCGGTATGTAGAGATGTTTAATTCTGTATTGATACATGTTTGTGAAAACGTTGAGTAATTTAAAGTTATTTAAGGAGGTATTTCAAGGTTAAAAGGTTCCAGCAACTTGCCGCTGTTATCCGAGTGTTCGCTGCATTGTAGAAGTACTTGGGAGCGTACTTTTTTATACTTTAGCAGCTTTGCCAGGGTGCACAGATAATGTTGTCATTCAAGTGAATGTTATTTATTTATTCTTTATATGTTTGCAAGGAATAAGTAATTCTGTCATTAAGTTTATTATTTGAGTTTGTACGCAAGAATTTCTTACTATATTGTATTTACGATTTATTTGTAGTTTTACCCTATTCTAACTGGCTTCAGTAAAGAAAGCAAACTGGAAACTCTTGTCTGTGTGGTCATTGGAAGGGAGTTTATCTGACTGTCAACTCAGGCAAGGCGCTTGAGGCAGAGGGCAGGACACTGATATTTGAGAAATATTGAGCACCTGGAAGTGGTTCTGATCTCAGTATACAGGAAAGTCAAGGGATGCACACACCAAATTTTTGTTCAAATAATATTGAACTACAAGAAATTTGATTGAATTAGTTTAATAACTAGCAGAGGCGAACAACTTAGGTCACATGCCTTGACTCCAGTCAGACTTGAGTCTTAATTTTATTGACTTTGATTTGCTTAAGACCTAACTTGACTTAGATTTTCTTATTGTCTTGGATTGAGATAAATGACTTAAGTCTCATGTTACATCGTCACAGTTATTATTTCCGTTTATATACTTTTCACGCTCTATATCTGTATGAGTCATCAAGACTAATCAGCATTTTGGAGGCCAAAAGCAACTAAGGATTACTGATTCTGGTTGTTCTGAATTTACTATAAACTACAATGAAAACAATTTTATGCCATCTGCAAGATTACTATAGATCAAAAATCACAGACACAATAATATCTTTAAAATTTTTGATTTCAAAATTCAAGAAGACAGTTACACTTGTTGTAGTGTTGGTCCCAAATACAGCAATTAATATGACATTGTTCCAACTAATGTAACATTTCAGCTTGTCTAATTGACTTCATGTCAGTTCCATGGATCTGCTAACCCAGTTTCTTGGTGCTTCTCACTAACCATGATCTACACTTTCCAACATCAAATTGAGTCACCCATTTTGCACATAGGGGGCAAGTGTGATTCACAGTTCACTTGTTTTTGATATCTCAGGTGAACTGCCATTCCCAGTAAGGATTTGTACTGCCACCAAGCCACACAAAAGAATGCTACAGTGAGTGTCATAAGTTTTTTATTATACTGCAAGTGATGTCCCATGAGTATTGTTTCCAAGGCACTGTACAAGGCTGCTGTTACGACCAATGTTGCACCCTCTTTGTAGCTCACATATTTGTTCAGAAGGGCCATGACATTACAGTATGCTACCTGAGTATGTATGGAATACTGTTAGACAGAAGCTGTAATCAAGCAAAGCAATTAAACTGTTGCTTAAAATATAGTTGAGGAAAAAAAGTACCTGCAGCCTTCCCATTGAAATTTTGTTTGTGGCATGCTGATCAGGGTGCCTCCCATCAACCATGGTGCATTCCTGCTGCCTGATGGGAAGTGTAGTCCCCATTTCAGGACTGTTACTAGGTTGTAGGTGAGATGAAAAAATAGGAGGGAAAAATGTTTTTATACGTACTTAACACCATTGTTCCTGGCTCAATGGCCTAATTTATTTGGTCACTTCATGGAATTAGTTTCATTATTTTTTTCTTTGAAGCCAAAATTCTATTTCACTGAAATTGATGCCTCATCACTAATATTAGGCTAAAAGTATCCCAGACCCAGACTGTTCCACAGGTTCTGCAGTCTTTCGCTGTAACTAAAATTACTCTCTCTCATTATTCAAAGCGGCAGTGAGAATACTGTGGTGCCTGCATCCAGTTACCTAGTTGAGCAGGTGTTTAGTCATGGATGGGGTGATAAAGAGATCTGTAAAATAATGAGTCTGAACACTCTTAGAAAGGTTTGGGACAGCCACCCGTATATTGTTCCTAGCTGCAAAAGGATTATATTTGACACAGCGATGTTGCTCATTTGAGTTCCCACACTGAACTGATTTAGTTGGTCAAGATGGAGGAATTATATTCTGTAACCCGGAAGTGACGTCAGTCTGGGTGCCGGAACAGGAAGTGACGTCAGTCTAGGTGCCAGAACAGGAAGTGACGTCAGGTCAAGCAGGTTTTCCCGTATTTGATCTGCAGAAATAACAGACAAAGGTTTAGAGCACCCCGCCACCCCCTGGCCTGGCGGGTAATCACCTCCACTTGGTCCCATCAGCTTGCTCCTAGTCACATGTGTGTGACACGGCCCCTCAGCCCAGACCCATCGTGTCGGGCACCGGGAAAGGGCATCAGCATTGGCCTGCAGCAGACCTCAACGATAAACGACCGAAAACTTATAAGGCTGTAGGTCCAAAAACCACCTCGTGACTCGTGGATTCAAATCCCTGTGTAACGCCATCCACTGTAATGGTGCATGGTCAGTCACCAAGGTGAATTCCTGACCCATGAGGTAATATCTCAGCTGCGTAATCGCCCATTTAATTGCCAAAGCCTCCCGCCCCACTGTTGCATACCTGGTCTCTCGGTCCAACAGTTTCCGGGGGGTACATCACGGGGTGTTCCACTCCATCGACACTTTGGCTCAGCACGGCACCAAGACCTGTGTCCGAAGCATCCGTCTGGAGAATGAAAGGCAAATTAAAATCAGGTGCCTTCAAAATAGAAGCTGACATAAGGGCCTGCTTAAGGTCACTAAATGCCACGTCAGTATTATCATCCCAAACCACGTGGTTAGGTTTCCCCTTCTTTGTTAGGTTTGTCAAGGGTGTTGCTCTCTCGGAAAACCGGAGTACAAACCAGCGGTAGTAACCCCCCGACACACACACTGTCAGACCCCAGCTTGGCAACACAAGAACGGTACTCTCCTACCTGATAGGTCTTTGGTGGTCCATCACAATGATGTGTTGAGACATAATGTTGGTTCGGCTTCTGATTCCACCAGGAGGCCATCCTTGCCTACTATGCCACTGTGATATAATGAGTCTCAACACTCTTAAAAAGGTTTGGGGCAGCCACCCGTATATTGTTCCTAGCTGCAAGGATTATAAGGATTATATTTGACACAGCGATATTGCTTGTTTGAGTTCCCACACTGAACTGATTTAGTTGGTCAAGATTGAGGATTTATATTCTGTAACCTGGAAGTGACGTCAGTCTGGGCGCCAGAACAGGAAGTGATGTCAGTCTAGGTGCCGGAACAGGAAGTGACGTAAGGTCAGGCAGGTTTTCCTGTATTTGATCTGCAGAAATAACAGACAAAGGTTTAGAGAACCCCACCAAACCCTGGCCTGGCGGGTAATCACCTCCACTTGGTCCCTTCAGCTCGCTCCTAGTCGCACGTGTGTGACAGAGCGCACTGTTCACAAATAAGTGATAAAATGTTGTCAAACTTAATTGTAAATGATAGGGTATTGTTAAACGGGTTGGATAATGGATGGATAATTTATATATAATTGCAGATAGTGGTAAAAGTGTAAGCACTTTTTTACTTAATTCTTCTCTATTATGATTTGACTTGACTTGCTTGAATAAAACTAGTGACTCAATCTGGCATGCTAATCCAGCGATGACTTGCAGATGACTAACTAACTTATGACTTGACTTGAAAATTGAAGGTTAGGGCTTATTCGAGACTTGCATATGTAGGAATTAATCACATGTCTAAACATTGGTCATCAAAATAAACCATAATAAGACGTTGCACTTTACCTAGACATTATCACTTAAAGCTTTAAATTCAAGAGATGGCCTTTTTCAACTAGTTCGTAATATGTTTTTGAGCTGTGATGCCCAGAAAATTACATGAAGACATGGGAGCAACACACATGGACAAGGTGATTGAACCACTACATGAGAGCACATATAACATATAACCTCATTTAACAGGCTGCTCTGAAAACAGTGTGTGAACATGGAAACCTTAACTATAGAATTATGCATCACCAACATTCAGCCCTACACCATACATCCAATCCCACCCCATTCTGTGAGATGCAGTGTGATGTACCTGAAATGACTATGTAGATTACTGAATGTTAGCATCAGTGGCATGTATTGAAAAATTGTCCAAAATTCTTTTTTATACAGGAATTTTGTATAAAATTTATTTTGTGCATATTTGTGTAGCCCTTTTGTTTTTTGGTATCATTTTGTGATAATGACTGTGAGTAGCAATGTATATTGGAGTAAAAGTACCTATTTGCATTTGAAAATGCTGTGAAATGAAATTGAAAGTATTAATTATTTCTTCCATATCTTTATCACATTTAGACAATTACACCCATTCAACAGTTAGGGTTTAAACTTTGCATATACATAACCAATTACAAGTCACAAAAGACACCTAGTTCTTGACCTACATTTGATGCTAAGGAATTCTATACAAATCCTAATGTCTGGAAGGTTTATCAAGGTTATTATTTTGAATGCTAATGTGTCCAGGCCAGTTCACTTCCTGGGGGGTATTTTTCGTGCGTGGATTACTCGTTTAGCCGGATGTAATTGTTGACGATTTGGCATGATCTTGGATCTGTCGGTTTTTCGAAACTCTTGCTGGATGTGTTGTCATAGCAGCACATGCAAATCCTCAAACCTGCTCAGAGCAGGTTTGTTCTATGTAAACAAGGATTAGCTCACAGACTTGATCAGTATCCGTGCATGGAATTCATTCAGTCATGGCTTCGCCGTTCATGAATCAGCGATCAATTGATATTGGTGCACAAATTATAAGAAGAGAATTTCATATAGAGAGGGTATTACGCGATCAGCAAGATCCTTTATTGCTTCCGGATGAAATTATTTTCGAAAGATACCGCTTTAGCCGGGAGGGGGCTTGGAATATTGTACCTCAAGGATTTATTACCACCTTATATTCAAAGTCAAACTAGGTGAAGTCGGGCTCTCACAACCACACAGACAGCATGCATTGCTTTGAAGTTTTTTGCAAGTGGCATTTTTTTTATATAATGTAGGCGATGTGGAAAATCTATCTAAACGTTCAGTTTGCCAAGTAATTCATGAAGTCTATTTGGCTCTGAAATATTTCCTTCAGGTTTTCATAGTGTTTCCTGGGCACCTGCGCGTGCAGACAATAAAAGAGGCATTTCATGCCATTGCAGGTAGGAAATACACAGGAACACACACCCACAGTTCCATAAAGAATCTCACAATGAGCCTAACATTCTCATTACCCAGGATTTCCAAATGTGATTGGGGCACATGGGACTGATCAGAGTGGAGTTTGATCAAACATTATTTGGAAAATGTATCTCTCCTCCTGATGAATAATCAGACACAGTGTCTTCATCAAATATTTGACCTTCGTCAATATCTCGTTGGACAGACACAAGTTCTATGGAATATGACATTCCCTGCAACTGACCCAACAAAAAAAGAGGGCTATATGGAACATACCTATGGCACACATTGAGGACAAATATATGCAATGACAATCCTTTACCTGAAATTAAGTGACCACTGCATCCTGCCACTGGTTCTGAGGAGGAGCTTCCCCTAGAATGTGCTCAGAAACAGGGAGATTAGCATTTTGCTGGAGAGCCAACTCATCTGCAGGGGTTAGGTCTGGACCTTGTGGACCTCCACCTGTTTTTTGCTTGTCTGCCTTCTTATTAGCTTGTTCTCCTTGTGCTCATGTTTGATCTGGAATTATGACATATTAAATAATGATTAATCTGACACATAGGAAATGAAACGCTGAATTCAGTAAATACAATGCACACTACTTACGTGTTTAATTTGTCTGCCACTTTTTGCCAGCCGCCTTTTCTGGTTTGGGATGCTTTTGCAGTGTTACCCCTCGTGCATATTAAATCTTGAAATTCCTCAAATCCTTCAAGTTAAAAGGTCCTGCTTTGCTTATGCACCTGTTCTTTAGTCATTTTGTTGCAGCCTATCAAAGACTTGCTGATCATGTTTTCTAGATATACAATATCATATAATATATAATATCAATATATAAGGGGTTTTCAATCAGTGCAGGCGTGCGCATTCATCCCGGATGATTAGATCCAGTAAGACTAATCTACTACACAGCTGTGTTTGAAAAACCAACTTATCCCGGATGAGTTTCACCAGCATTAACTCATCCAAGATGAGGCATCTGATCTTGGATGATTTAAGCGACGTACGGAAATACCCCCTGTTGTGTTTATCAGAATCAGAATATCTTTATTTTCAATGTAACAAATACAACGAAATTAGGTGCGGTCCCTGTGGTGTTAATATATATATAAATATATATATATATACACATCCATCCATTATCCAACCCGTTATATCCTAACTGCAGGGTAAATAAATAAATATAATTATAAAAGGATAGGAAAGGATAAGATAAGAAATAAGGTAGAACACAAACATCCAACATAAAAACTTATTGCACTTGTGTGGGTTTTTCTGCAGGTACACCTTCTTTCCTCTTATATTTCTTTTTTGTTTTTAAAAACATTTTATTGAATTTATTAAAATCAGAACAACATTCCATACAAGCAAGTCAGATTTTACAAAACTAGGTTCAAATCAAGTCAACCCCCACCCATGAGAAAGAGGGCTAGGCCAACATAGTGAAACTTTAATACTAAAATAGATAAGTAAGTAAATAAATAGAATAAAAAGAAGAGGATCTGCTTCCTCAATTTAAATGCTTATTCTAAAATATTATTAATTAGATCCTGCCAGGTTTTAAAAAAGTTTTGCACAGATCTTCTAAGCAAGTAATTTTTTCCAGTTTCAAGTAGTATATGACATTGGTTTACCCAATGATTAAAAAGAGGTCAGTTAGGATTTTTCCAGTTGAGCAAGATAAGTCTACGTGCAAATAGTGAAGCAAAGGCAATTACAGTTTGTTTGTCCTTCTCCACTTTAAGCCAATCTAGAGGTACACCAAACACAGCCATTAGTGGATTAGGAGAGATTGTGACACCAATGCGGTCTGAAAGGCATTTAAAGATTTTGGTCCAAAATGATATTAATTTGGTGCACGCCCAAAACATATGACCCAATGAGGCTGGAACTTGATTGCAACGTTCGCAGGTTGGATCTTACCCTGGAAACATTTTGGACAATTTTAAACTAGAGAGATGTGCTTGATAAATGATTTTAAGTTAAATAATTGTATGCTTTGCACATATGGAGCTAGAGTGAATTCTGTGCATTGCTGCCTTACATTCCTTTTTCAAAATGTTGAGTGAAAGATCCTTTTCACAATGTACTCTGGGAACAGTACTATAATCACACGAATTCTTCAATTGGAGTTTGGAGTTAGTAGTCACAGATGACTTGGTGCTTACCTTGCCTGCTGGTGGTGGTCGGAAGGATTGGTGGCGCCAGTGTTCGGCAGCCTCACTTCTGTCAGTGTGCCCCAGGGCAGCTGTGGCTACATAGTAGCTTATCATCACCAGCGTATGAATGTGTGTGTGAAAGGGTGAATGACTGTTGTGTTGTAAAGCGCCTAGGGGGTTCTTGAACTCTAGTTAGGCGCTATATCAAATATAGGCCATTTACCATTTACCATTTAATATCCATCCACGAGCCATGCCTCTTTTTAAATAGTCAAACCCCTTCATCAAACTATTTGTCCATCCAGACCCCCTCCACATTAAAAGGAGAAGAGACTCTGACAGTTAGAAAGCCAGGAAACATTTTTTTAAATATGAGAGAAAAACACCAGAGCCTACAGTATATTTAGGTGTATTTTTTATATCATTCACTACTAATGGAAATGAGAGAGTGAGGACCAAATCTGATAATCTGAATGACATTTCTGGACTGCCTTTGCATTTACAAATTGATTATAGTTATTATCACCTGTCACATGAGACAGCGAAATGATTCATTTAGTTGGTTGCAAATGGTTTAGAAAATAAAATGGATAATAATTAATTAATTGGATTACTTGTAGAAATAAAAATAATACTGTATTTAGAATTTATTGTAGAGTTTATTACTTCTGCAGTTATTTATTTTTTTAAAAGGTAATATACTCAACATGCATGGTGAGCCATGTGAATTAGGGCAGGTGTTAAAACTGCAAAGGATGAGGTAGGCCACAGATGCATTCCAGAGCAGCAATGGAGTGAGAATCTCAAAGCTGAGATCTGGTCCTGCGATCTCCTGCATAACGCTGTGCATAGAATTCACAGTAAAACTGGCATACAGACAAAAGTGGAAATGTGCATACACATAAAACAATTCAGATTCACAAAACCGTGTGTAAGCCAACTTTCACGCACTTCCGCTACATAAATCCTAGTCAGCATGAAAAGTAACGCTTATGCACACACCTGCCGCCCCACCCCAACTCCTCCCAGAATTTTGCATATTTAATATACAAATCAATATAAACAGCTCCTTTCTCATTAGAACTTTAGACGAGAACAGGCCATTCAGCCCAACAAAGCTCGCCAATCCTATCCACTTGTTTCCTCCAAGAAAACATCAATTCGAGTTTTGAAAGTCCCTAATGTCTTACTGTCTACCACACTACTTGGTAACTTATTCCAAGTGTCTATCATTCTTTGTGTAAAGAAAAACTCCCTAATGTTTGTGCGAAATTTACCCTTAACAAGTTTCTAACTGTGTCCCCGTGTTCTTGATGAACTCATTTTAAAATACAAGTCTCGATCCACTGTACTAATTCCCTTCATAATTTTAAACACTTCAATCATGTCAGCTCTTAATCTTCTTTTGCTTAAACTGTAAAGGCTCAGCTCTTTTAATCTTTCCTCATAATTCAACCCCTGTAGCCCGGGAATCAGCCTAGTCGCTCTTCTCTGGGCCTTTTCTAGCGCTGCTATGTCCTTTTTGTAGCCTGGAGAACAAAACTGCACACAGTACTCAAGATGAGGCCTCACCAGTGCATTATAAAGGTTGAGCATAACCTCCTTGGACTTGTACTCCACAGATCGTGCTATATAACCTAACATTCTGTTAGCCTTCTTAATGGCTTCTGAACACTGTTGGGAAGTTGCTAGCTTAGAGTCCACTATGACTCCTAAATCCTTTTCATAAGATGTATTCTCGATTTTCCGACCGCCCATTGTGTATTCAAACCTAATATTTTTACTTCCTATGTGTAATACTTTACATTTACTGACATTAAATTTCATCTGCCACAAATCTGATTAAGCCTGTATGTTATCCAAGTCCTTCTGTAATGATATAACGGATTCCAAATTATCTGCTAATACACCTATCTTGGTATAATCTGCAAACTTAACCAGCTTGTTACTTATATTCCTATCTAAATTATTTATATATATTAAAAATAGCAGCGGCCCGAGCACTGACCCCTGTGGAACACCACTCTTAACATCGGCCAGTTCTGACGAGGTTCCTCGCACCATCACCCTCTGCTTCCTGTGTCTGAACCAATTCTGCACCCATCTAAAAACATCACCCTGAACTCCCACTTCTTTTAACTTGATGCCCAACCTCTCATGTGGCACCTTATCAAATGCTTTCTGAAAGTCCAGATAAATAATAACATAAGCTCCACTTTGATCGTTTGTTTTTGTTGCAACCTCATAGAATTCCAACATGTTAGTAAAACACGACCTCCCTCTTCTGAACCCATGCTGACTGTTCAGAATAACTCCTGTCCTTGCCATGTGTTGCTCAATCTTATCCTTAATAATTCCTTCCATTAATTTTCCTGTGATACATGTTAAGCTTACTGGCCTATAGTTGCTTGGATCTGCCCTGTCACCCTTTTTATATAATGGGATGATATTTGCCATTTTCCAGTCCTTCAGAATCTCTCCAGTGCTCAGTGACTTCCTAAAAATATGTGTCAAGGGTTTATATATTTACTCACTAGCCTTCTTAAGAACACGAGGATAAATATTATCTGGGCCTGGTGATTTGTTTGATTTCATCTTATTTAATCTGAGCAGCACTTCTCCCTCTACAATTTTCAAATACCTCAGTACCTCCTTAGTAGTTGCATTTACTTCTGGGAGGTTATCCACTTGTTCACTTGTAAACACCTCAGAAAAATGTAAGTTTAGGGCATCTGCTATTTCATTGTCTGTATCTTTTAATTCCCCTTTACTATTCCTGATGAACTTGACCTCCTCCTTAACTGTTCTTTTACTACTAAAATACTGAAAGAATCTCTTGGGGTCTTCTTTCGCCTTATCTGCTATATTCCTCTCCAACTGTCTTTTAGCCTCTCTGATATCCTTCTTAATGTTTGCCCTCATGTTCTCATACACGCTACGATTCACTTTGCAGTCATTAGTCTTATAAGCCTTATACAGCAGTTTTTTCCTTTGCAACTTCTTTTTTAAATCTTTATTAATCCATCTGTTCAGTGTTCAGTTAAAAGACAGTGGAAAAAGCATGTGTAGAAAAGAATTTCAGTGAATGTGAAGTTGAGGCAAGGAAAATCATACTATTTGTTGGCTTAGGCAGTGATATAAACAACAAAAAGAAGTCGATTGAGTGATATAGAGTGTAGAGAAACTGAAAAGTTCAAGATCATAAAGTTGCACAGTGCCTGAAATAAAAAAGAAATGGTCAGATATCAAAGTCGCTGTCAAAAGGCGGTCGTTGCCCACTGTCTGAGTGTCATATGGAAGCATATTACGGTACAGAGAAAAGAAAAAAAAAAATAGGGACACAGTGAAAAAAGGACAAATGTCCACTTCGATCTCAGTTTATATTGTCATTAAAGTAGAACGTCGTAAACTTAATTTTAAAATCAATGTTTAATTTACTAGAGTTTCTCAGATCCCATCGTAACTAAAGTGGCACATTAAATGCTTTGTTTTCTATGTGTTCTTCTGCTCTATGTGTGTGAATCAGTACATGCTTCTTAAACGGGCTTTCTCTTACACCAACAAGACACAGAATACATTACATTCATGATATTACAGCTCTCTGAACAATTTAAATACAAAGTAAGATGTATACTTGATATTATGTTCATGTGAAATGAAGTAAAGCATGTATTAAACAAGGGGGTGCAGTGGTAGCAATGAGCTGGCACCCCGTCCAGAGATTTTTCCTGCTTCCCGCAAGATGCTTGTTGTGCTGTGCGCGACCCTCAATAAAATAATTTATTGCAACAGTACTGTCTCTTTCAAATGTACTAACCCCAATTTCTGTCCTTCCTTTTCTTTCTCCAAGTAACCAATCACCACACAATCAGCTCTTTAGTAAATGTCAAACCATCTGTAAGCTTAGAATACAAATTCTTCAAAACTTTTAAGGAACATTGAAATATCTTTGTATTTAAATATTCTATCCATCTAACCATCCAGGGTCCCACCAGTCACAGCAAGCATACAGCACAAGGCAGGAACAATTCTTGGACAGGGCGCCAGCTCATCGCTACTGCATCGTCATCGTGCCCACATGTTTAATTATTAACAGTACACATTATTTAAAGAAAGTTAAAAATGTATCTGTATTATGTTATATACATACTTTACTGCATTTCATCTTACAAATTGTATCAAGAGATCTAAGAAGATAGCGCTTGGAACTCTAAATCGAGTTAGAAGCCAGTCATCATCCTCTGTAAATGTACACTCTCTTCTATTGAATTGAACTGAATTTCTTTATTGTTTTTGTATGATATAATGAGATTCAATATGCAAATCTATACTAATAAAAGGCAAAGCCCTCACTGACTCACTCACTCACTCATCACTAATTCTCCAACTTCCCGTGTAGGTAGAAGGCTGAAATTTGGCAGGCTTATTCCTTACAGCTTACTTACAAAAGTTAAGCAGGTTTCATTTCAAAATTCTACACGTAACGGTCATAATGGTCATAACGGTCGACAACATCCGCCATGTTGAACTTTCTTATTTATGGCCCCATCTTCACGAAATTTGGTAGGCGGCTTCCCTGCGTTAACCGAAACCAATGTACATACTTATTTCGGTGGTATGACGCCACTGTCAGCTGCCATATTGAACTTTCCAGCGTCACTAATTCTCCAACTTCCCGTGTAGGTAGAAGGCTGAAATTTGGCAGGCTCATTCCTTACAGCTTACTTACAAAAGGCCGCCATATTGAACTTTTCAACGGTCTTTGTTACTTATGAGCCCATCTTCAAGAAATTTGGTACGCAGGTTCCCAAAGCTAACTGAATCCTACTTACGTACATATATACGTCCATAGCCTGCAGCTCGGTCACCGTGTAAGACGCCGTTGGGTCCCCCATCCCAACGCCTCCCACGTTGTTGGCTGCCTGCCTATATAAGGCTGTCCGTCGCTTCAGTCTTTACATTTCCTTCCTTGCTTCGCCACGGGATTCACATCTCCCTGCTGATAACTACAGCATTTTTATTTAATCCACGGCTTCTCCGCTGTTTTATTGTTCATTTATTACGATTATAGTTATTGTTTAGGTATTTTAGACTTACCTTACATTGTTCAGGTACCCATTTCCTTTATCATTCCAACCATACCCCCATTAACATGTCTATCGAGGTGATCACCATTGATCACAGAACTGTCACTTACCGAGTGGTTTCCATGCCCGGAGATGGCACCTACGTTTTCCATTCTCTGTGTTATATATTCCACGGCCATATCAGGCTCACTCTTGATATCCGGAGGAACGTTGTGTCTTATGTATTGAATGACTGGGACAGGTACAAGGTGTGGACTGATGATGGTACAGGAGATAATTATACTACACAGGAGCACTATAAGAGTGAAATGCTTAAGCCCTTCACCTATGGTTCTGCATGTGAGTTGATGGCTGCCGCTGAATTGTTCGGTTGTCGCTTTCAAGTGTACCGAAATGGCCAAATATTTTACACATTTCGACAACTGCCAGTGCCTCTTAAACATCTTAGACTCACAAGTGACGATTTCAGTAGTGGACACTTTGATGTTTATGAATGTTTAAACTCTCAAAAGCTGGATGTGAAGTTATCGATGAAACCGGTTGTATGCTTGCAACGCTTGACAGATGCCGAATGTCACTTCAACACAAGTCCTGCAAATACTGTCGTAATTGAAACAAACCATGAAACTCAAACTGATTATGACAGCAGCAATCCAAGCTGTGAGATGTGAAACAAGATTACTGTTCACATGGCCAACTGTACGTTGCATGCTCAAGAGTAAGCTCAGCGCACAACTTGATCATATTACAACCGGAGGGCCGAACTCAAATGTGGTATACAAAGAGATCCTTAACAAATAATTATTGGTATATGTTCCCTCAGTTTAAAAAGGTTTAATTTTCTTCTTAATAAAAATTTTAAGGCAGTACTTTGCCGCTGCAAAGTGCGGGTATTTTGCTAGTCCTCCACAAACCTATTTCCTATAAAATGGTATAATAACAACAACAAATAATAATAATAATCATAATAATAATATGATAAAAAACAATGAAAATTATATAAGCATAAGTGGCTCAGGTTTTGCAATATTAAAACTGTAATGCAAGTTTACAGTGAGATAATTGTACTTATACATACTAACAGTTCTACTGGGAGCACTTAATGGACTGATTGAGTGCGTTTATAGCTCTTGGGATGAAATTGTTTCTGAACTATGAGGTCCGTAAAGGAAAGGCTCTGAAGCAATTGCCGAATGGGAGATGTTCAAATAGACTGTGCGCATGGCTGAGGCAGCATGTGCTAGAAGCTATATCCCGATAGTTCTCTCCTCACTTGACACAATCTGCTGTAGAGCTTTCTGATCACCTGCTGTAGAGCTGTGATTTCACTCTCAGATACAGTGGTGCACTGAGAGTAACAACGCTGAAGTGGCTATGGTATTTGGAATAGTTTGGCCATTCAATGCACCATTACATGGTTACAGATTAATTACAATTAGAATCCCTTAAAGTAAAAACGATGTGTGGTGTGCGTCTAAAAAATAAAGGGAAACCACACAGGAACAGTAGCACTGCTTTGATGCTGGGTGCCGCCAGTTTGCAAAACTGAGCCGAAAACCTGTGTACACAATGGTTTGAGCTGGTGTGAGAATGTGTGTGGCTTTATACCAAGTTTAGTTTTTATATATCGCAATGTGAGCGTGGAAACAGGCGTACGCAATATTTTTGTGCATATGCACTATTTATACATGAGGCCCTGGGAATGGTGTTTGCAGAGTCAGAAAAAAAAACAGCCAAGAGACTAGTATACCTGCAACTCCCCACAAGGAGGTTCATCTGCTCACTTATAATCAACAGATCATCACACAGAAGTGCAGTGTTGGACATCACTGCTGAATCATCTGAAAGCAAAGCACTCCACACCCCTTCTGATGTGCTTTACTCATGGCTGCACGACTGCAACAGAAATAAAGACCACCCTGCCATTGGAAGTGGTCACTTGGGACAGTGACTTTGAAGGGATGGCTATGTAGCAAGTTGCATCAGCTATGAAAGAGTCACCCATATATGAGCTGGCATTCCATCATGCAAATGAGCAGCTTCAGGGACAGTGGCAGGGATGCCTATAAACATGGTAAACCTGCAAGTAGAATTCCATTGAATCCAGGAAATGCAAGCAGTCTACCAAAAAGAGCCATTTAAAGAGTAGAGAATACACAGTCAGTGCTGGAGCTACAAAATTACTGATTAGAGGTACTATGTCACTCCACATCATCATCTGAAAATACAATAAGTGAACATTCCTGACACACTGATTAGACAACATTTATATTTGTACTATACCTTTACAGTGTGCTAATAACAAACCATACGGACAATTTTTTTCCCATGCCATGTTACAGCCCCTGCTTCACTGAGAATATTATAATACATCTGTTCACATTATGAGAAACTGTGAATGTTCATTTACAGTTTTATCAAGAAATAATTAGTTTCACTCCCAATAATATGAAGGTTCATGAAACACAGCATGATGTAAAATCTGTTATTTAAATGTCATATACAGTGAGAATTGATAATACTTCTGCTTACAGTTGCCTGCCTTTGCACTTTACATGAGCTGGGATCAGACACATAACATACTGTAAGGGTGAAAATGCAGGCCAACACCTTTGGTTAGCAGGCTTACTTAAATTAAATGTACTTTTAAAAGAACTTCACATTTACATCAATATACACTCATACATTTGGCTAATGAAAATGAATTTCTCCATTATGCATTAAACTCTTGAGAAGAGCTTGTGTGAGCTTCATCACCTTTCCATTAACTTCATACGCAAGCTGCCTGTGAAAATGTGCATATCACCAGCTCAGCAGATGGTGCATTTCAAACACTCAGTTCTTCTAATATGTTGCTCTTTGTCAGCTGCCGGAAAATACATGCGAAACACCAAGATACAGAAATGAAGAGGGACAATAGAAAGAAAAATGAAACAAAAAACAAAGCAAAATATACTTAACAAGCTTAGGGAAGAGGAAACAACAACTAGACCAGGGTCACAGAGTTTGGGGTTTGGGAGTTGGAGCCTATGCCAGCTAGCGTGGAGCACAAGGCAGAAACAAACCCAAGACAGGGCACAAGTCCATCATAGGCCGAACACACACACACAGGCAACTTAATGTCATCAATT
Organism: Polypterus senegalus; assembly: GCF_016835505.1. Taxonomy (NCBI): domain Eukaryota; kingdom Metazoa; phylum Chordata; class Cladistia; order Polypteriformes; family Polypteridae; genus Polypterus; species Polypterus senegalus. Next base: position 93,369,095 of record NC_053157.1, read on the forward strand.
CACCTAACCTTTACATCTTTATACAGTGAGAGGAAAAATGTAAAAATATATATAATTTGTGTCATGTGTGATTGACTTCCATCTCATCCAAAGCCTTTCTGTTGGTTTATGCCAATTGCATCATGAGCGTCACTTGATCTTATACTTGATAAAGTAAGTTGAGAAAATGGATGGCTTGATAAAATTGTTTAAACTTTAGAATTTTTTTCGGCGTAGATTCTTCCTAATACACAATGGGCAAGAATATTGCTTTCTTTTTTTTTTAAGCCTCCAATTTATTTTGAACCAAAAGCTTCAAAATACTTCCAATATATTGTAACAAGCACATAAAGGGTAGAGGTCTGGACACGAGGTGGATGAGATGTCAGAGACTCTACATGTTTTTCTTGCGGTATCTAGAATCAGAGAAGAAAAAGATGTTAGCAGCTATGCCCAACTTGGCCCACTGGTTAATAAACTAAAAAGAGCTCACAATATGCTCCCATAACATATGTGCATGATAATATCTTAACATAATATTTACAAAACTCTTAACACAATTCATTCATTCAATTTTGTATAAGGCAGAAACCAATTCTAGACATACCTGTATCTGTAGGAGAATAAACCCATTCAGAGAGAGAAAATGCAAATTCCACACAGAATGATAGGATAAGCCAATTGATTTGAACCTAAGAACTAGATTTATGAAGCAGCAGTGCCTTCCACTATGCACTACCACATTATACAAAATACATAAGGGGAAAGAGGCAGACAGCGGGAAGTATGCAGCAGTACACATCCCAGCAGAAATTCCCATTCCAAACTGTGATGTCATACAGGCAGGCATTCAGTGCGGCCAGGCTCTAAGCGTACTACTTTTTCCCCAGCTGAAACTGGGCAGTAGAATTTTCCCATTGCAGTAGTTAAAGTTTCCACAGAGACTTCTGGGGAGTGTATTATTTAACAGAGTTTCTGTGAGAATAATGGTGATGGCTTATATATGCTTCCTTGTGGACTGGAGTTTCACCAAAAAAAATACTTCCAGGAATACGTTTCACAGGGCTTTCAGCACCTCAGTCAGACACGTTTGCCCAGTAATTTTGTGAAAAAGGTGCATAGAGGGATATGATGGAGAATATTACTATATTCATTCAAAGCAAGGTTAGAAAGTTCAGAAGGCTCAGAGGGGCATAGTTTTGTTTATTGGGTGAAAAGACCAGAGAGGCTAAACAGTAACAGCATACAGCTTCTCACCAGACTGCTAAGTACTTCTGATAATGCAATCTCTACAAAGGCAGCTGCAACGTTTACTAACATAGCCCCATAGCTTCTGTCTTCCCATTGGACTGAAGCATGTAGAAAGTTTAACTCCATTAAGAATTATGATTGGAAATTAACTGACAGAGAAAAGTCTGGATAATAAATCCTTTAAATGATATACTTAATCATAGTTTGTCTTGCCCCTCTTGGTTACAACACTTAAGGGAAAGACTCATCTCATCAGGCTTCTGTCTTTCAGGATTTGTACAGAAAACCAGCTAGTGATAATCCATGTGTCAGAACTGAGCCCTGTATTTTGTGTGGGTGTGTCTATGAGTCCATGCTTTTTAAATTATTTTGTATGTAAAGTGTGCCCTGTAAAAGACTGCCATCACCTTTAAGGTTGTTTCCTACTTTGTATGTTACATTTTGATGGACAGAGCAACCCTGACATGAATAAAACAGGTTCAGTGGTGAATACATGTTTTCTCATGTGTCCAAGTAGTAAAAATATTAAAATAAAATGATAAAAATCAAACACTAAAGCACAACGGATGAATATGCAAAACTAAGATAAGCTAGTAGCAATAAGAGAAAAACAAATTGACCCACCATAACCTACTGCAGGTGTGTGATTGAACATGCCCACAATGTACTTCATCCCATCCAGAACTGGCTTTTGCAATCCTACCTAATACTGTCCAGAATAAATCCAGTCTTTCTTCAGTACCAAAAAAGCAGATGCAGCTGATTCAGAAATTAATTGATTGAAAGGACAGAAAATAAAAATGTGAATTCCACCATCTTCTCTTATAGTTTTACACTTCTGTCACCAATAATGTGCATTCTTTGTACTTTTTCCATCGGTCTTCTCTGCTTTTATCTATCTGTGTGTTTCCTTTGGAGGCATTAGCTCTCCAGAAATGTGTTCTTTTGAAATTGCAGCACATTAAGTAACTAAACAATATAGTAATATGACAGAAAAGGAGATTATTCTCCCATCGTGATTACGGCGGTATAAGAATCACATGAGAAAAATATACTTTAGCTTGCATTTACTGACGGTTGACGCGGTTACAGACGGGAAGCATATGACAGACTTTTATCCAGGTGTGGGAATTGGATCTACGCAGTCTGCCATTCTTTCGTCACCACGCTGAGAGGTCCGACACAGCTTCGAAGGGTTTGGCTGTTGTCCAAGCCTTTTAATACTGTCTGCTTCACTTGCTGGTCTTCTCTGTCTCCAAACAAGGGCAGGTAGGGACTGAACTCCTCCTCCACAAAATACAGACATATCATAATGCTTACATGCCAGTTCTCATTCTCCCAACAAGGAAAGAAGATTTTGTACTGACAGAGGACAGAAATACTATACAATCCTCCAGTTGTCTTTGGCTATCTAATCCAATGCTTGGTTGGCAATTCTAAATGCTGAGCCCCTGTGTGCCAAACTTAGCATGCACATGTGAATGGAGACTTTAACAGTGTTGTTCAGGACAGTGACATGAAATATTAAAGAAAAATGTATTATAACACTGTGTCATTGGGATTGTCCTTATGTGTCAAAGTTTTTTAGGCAGAGATTCCAATATATATTTCTTTAATTTGCTTGTGAGTGAAATATTTTACAGTGCATCTAACTGATGTTATTTCATTCCATCCATTCATTTTTTAATCCTGTGATTCATCTCTGGATCATTGGGACCAATGCCTATACTGACAGCTTTGGGTGCAAGCTAAGAATGAGAACCAACTAAGAACAAAGCATAAATCTAATTACACTTAATTGCACATACATTCACTCAGAGGCACTTATAGTCTCCATCTAACCTCTTATTAATGCTGGGTTGAGGTGGCAAAACTGTCAGTGAGGCAGGGTCATTAAACAGGCACCCTTTCTGACAGAGGTTAGCCACGCACCAATTTCCATGGTATCTTTCTGGGTTTGGGCTAAAGTGTAATTGTTTCACTTTTCCCACATTCACAGGCTTTGGCTTCAGTCTATTTCTGCTATACCTTGACATGGTGTGTAGTATTATGGTGATTGTTTCTTTGTGTTCCCTCTTGAAAAAATGTACTAGCTAAAGCTGGAAAATTATTAAAAATATTTGCCGGGAGAGAGCCTGCTCCAGCTGTTTACCTGTAACATTGAGACAAGGCCATTTATTAATCCTCTAGAGCAAGTTATGTCAGAGCTGGTTGCATGTCTACTACTAGTATTTGATTTTGATCCCGACTGTTGATTTACTGCACCATTTTCTTCCTCTCACCCAATTTCAATATATATTATCGTCCTTCACTGAACATCAAGAAGGCTCTCACTTTTATATGGGCAGGCAAGAAGTAGAAACATTTCCTTTGTTTGAAGTCTACACTGACCACATAATTTTAACCTTGGTATTCAATTGAACAGAGACCACATCTAGGCTGACCAGGTGGGTGTTTTGCCTCCAACAGTGTTTTTTCAAGGTGAGCTATCGAAATGGTTATGCAAATGTCTTTTAAGATGCAATGTTTCATTTGCATGGGCCAGCACCTTGTTACATGATTGGCCTGATCTTAACCTTAACACACAGCATATAGTCAAGTCATCGGTACCATCTATGTCAGGGATTAAGAAGAGAGAAAGACCTGACATGATATGTTATAATGAACTACAGGGGATATTCTACCATCGTGTACTAACAGAAACAGGGCTACCATTATCAGTTGGTGGTTGCTGAGACACGTGTCTGAATTTATACAATGCTACCACATCAGGATAGTTACCTCCTTGGACATATGAAGATGGTGTTTAAGATCTTGGAGATGGTATAGTGGCTGTTGTTTTCCAATGAACATCTGGTTCTATGTTTAATCTTGTACTGTCTTCTAGCAGTACAAATCACCACCTGGACCTGGACAGTTACAGCCATTCATCTCTTAATTGTGTTTTGTGAGTTTTGTGTGGTTCCCGAAGATGCAGGGGTAAAGGCAGAGGGTATCCCACAGTATCTTGCAGTTCAGTTGAATGCATTAGTGGTGCAGCGAGTTTCCGTTGTGTTTTCTGTGCTTTGTTTACTTTTGTAATTTTGTGAATTTTGACCGTGCTCTTTTTTCAATCACTCCCTTTCGATATTGTATTGGGAATTTGTTTTCCTTTGATTGCCTTGTGGGCAACTCCTTTTCGCAATTGTGTTCTGCAGAGCCCTTTTGTTAAAAAGCAATTTTAAATCATAAAGATTTTATTCATAAATACCCTGTATTTGCCCTATTACTAGCAAAGATTTGACAGTTTTACCCCTCTAGTGTTCATTTATGAGGTTATGTGGGACTCTTTTTGCTATTTCAGTGCTACTGAAGCATAACACAGTGGTGCACATCTTCCCACACTACATGAGTTGCCACTGCCAGTGTATGCTTTCCTCCGTTCTTCTCTGGGTTCTGCTGGGCCTTGGCACTATTCTCTGCCATGCTTTTTTCTTTGGTAGAACCATGAACAGCAAACAATTAATTACAGTATTTTGCATTGTTTTTCAACACTGTTCCTTATTTAGTTTACATCAATTTAGTTTTTACTCTTGCTAAAGTAAATATTTTCATTTCAGGAGGTTGGTAGGAAAGACATTTTTTATATAATTTCAGGTTTAATGAATCAACATGGGAATTTTTACTGTGTGAACAGTAATTTTTTTTAGATGTTTTGTGCATGACTGTCTAGGCTTCTGGATAGATTATATCACAAGTTTATAGCTGATGTTTGAATGCACACTAACTTTGAATCTGTGACCTTCTCTTATATTAGTTTTGAGAATATCAGAGAAAGATTTGCATTGATATCCTAAGACATATCTCACCATGCAAAATGGATAAGTGGCTGCCTTTCAATTTACACTTGTTTCTTTATTGTTTAGACCTAGTCATGCAAAGACAAAAAAGCTACAGTATTTGCTAGTCAGCATTATGCCCAACTGAATTTTTGTTGAAAACACAATAAACATGTTTCCATTTGAATGCTTTTTATCTACTTGAAATGCAAAGCACTTTTATTTTAAGCAATAAACATTTCTTTAAAAAAATGCCATCCATAAAGAAAGGGTTATTTTCTTTAGGTTTGAAATGCATTTTCTGTCATAAGTCTATTGGTTTAATACGGGTTCTTGATTCTCAGTTCTGGAGAGTTGCAGGGGCTGTAATCTCTTATGACTGGCTATGAGATTTGAACGTGGGATATAGATCCAAAATATGTGGTTCACTGTTTCCATGTTTCAGAATCCAAAAAAGAGTCCCCTGTTGCTTTCATTCCATCCAGTTTCATGACCAGTGACCCATTCTTCTTTTTAATTAGGCTTCTTGTCTAAATAGTTGGCCATTTTATACACTTACTGTTGAGATGTGCGCTATAGGCTTTAATTTAATTTAATTTCAAAGGTTTTTTTTGTCAAAACTTTTAAAAATTAAAAGTCTTATTTTATTCTTAATTGGTTTCAGTAGAATTTTCTGATTATAAACTGTGTTGTGAATTGTAGCACCCCAAACACGAATGCACAGATTCAAGTCCCAGGTTCAGATAAGTGATTTTTTTAGTCAAAATACCATTCCAGGTCATTCAAATGTTGCACAAGCTCGTCACAATTTTTCCTTTCCCTTCGCTCCTTTCTTTATCCATCCACTTCCCTCCAGCGAGTGTTACCTTCCTTTCTCCTATCTCTGACTCACTGGAGGAGGCCGGATGGCTTCCTTTTATGGGGAACCTGGGGTACTTCCTGTGTCAGCGCATAGCCCGAAGGAAGCACTTCTGTGTCTGATAGAAAGTCCCAAAAAGTAGGGATCACTCATCCCTTCAGCACACCCTGAGTCACCCACGAAACCCAACAAGGATGTTCCATGGGACGATAGTTCTCAAAATGCCCCGTGGGTATCCATGGAGGCACCGTAACTAAACACCCTTGTACAATCCCTGCTGGGATGCCAGCCCCTGGATGTCATCTCTTACAACTGTAACAAAGAGAAGGGCAATCAAAGGTGCAAATAACAATATATTCTAATAGGGATCAGCTGCCCACCTTTATGCTTCATAATAAAAAACACACCAATCCAGTCCAGATCATAGTTGGGATGGTAGTGTCTGTCCTGCCAGCATTGGGCACAAGGCAATAGTCTATCACAGGGATCTTGCACAAACAGAACTCAAATTAATTTGTATTTGCAAGTGAATATGTATATTCTTTGGGAATATGAGAGGAAACCAATGTGCCTGGAGAAAAAACAATGTTTAAATGGGGAGAACATACAGACTGCACATGGATGGTAACCAGGTGTGATTTGACACTGGATTGCTTTCACTTGGAATTGTCAGCCATACTGGTCTATTGGGCAGTTGAGGCTTCAGCCACTAAGGTACACCCTTACCTATAGTGCTGTTTCACCTCTACTGACCTGGAATTAATAATGAGCTCTTAATTCCCAAAATAGAAATTACAGACAGAGTAACACTGAATGCAAACTGTTGTTCTATCCAATGTAATGTAAATATAATACCAGATGATACACCTTTTTATGTTTTTTTTTTTTAGATTTTTAAGGTAACTTTTGGATTCTTATCTTGTATCTTTTCCATTTTCTATAGACATAAGCATAATAGCAGTCTTCTGTCAATCACATTAATACATACCATAATTCACTCATTCTTTCAATATTTACATCTACATATTTTTTTGTTCTCCTAATAGTTGTTATAATTAGAACAATAGACATTGAAATGCTTGTGACTGACAAATTCTTGTTCCTTTAATTGCCATATTTGGGAAATGCTCTGTATTTATGAGCTTTGACCACAATACTCAAAGTTATTTGCTGGTGCATACATTTCCCAAGATGCCTAGAGCATTCTTTTCCTTGGCACCAAAAGTTGCACACACTGTTCATTTATAGAACTAATGTAAAAATAAAGTTTACTCTGTTTGATTTTTTGAAGAAGCATCCATGGATACTAGGGAGAGTAAATACATTGTGTGGTAAATAGGGGGCGCTCTCGCTCCCTTGCGCTTCTGTCCATGACTCCAGACACCAGGTAAAAGTCCTCCAATTGACTTTATTTAATTGCCACAGTGTACAAAACACCTTCTCCTCCACTATACTCATATAAACTCACAATACACAATCAATAAACAATCCTCCAGCTCCCAGACGCGTTGCCACCCTTCCACCCAGCTGAGCTCGCTGTCTGGGAGCTCCCACAGTCCTTTTATATCTCCTGGTCCGGAAGTGTTCCTAATCACCGGTCCATGTGATTCTCAATCACTTCCGGGTCAGGTAAAAGTTCTTTTCTTCAACCCGGAAGCCTGTCGCTCTTCCTATGACGAACTTCCGGGTCATAGGGCATGAAGAAATCTTCGGTCCTCCCTGCAGCTCCCTCTTGTGGCCCACATGGCATCCAGCAGGGCTGTGCATAAAAACTCCATTTTCCATGATGCCCTGCTGGTCTTCTGGGGACCTCCATGCTGCAAGGAGGGCTCCACCTGGCGGCTTGGGGGTATTGGCCGGGATAAACAGCCGGCCATCCTCCACAGTATTCCCCTCCCAGCGACGAATTATCATTCGGAGCGGCCTGCCCCAAGAGGGAAGTCTTCCTCCAAGAGGACGTTCTGGTTGAGCCTTGATTAATTCGAACATCTTGGTCCCTGGAGAACCTAGGGGTAATATTAGTCCAAACCGACAGCTTGTCCCCCTCTCTCCAAGGACAGTTCCGCCAAATATGGCCCAACCTTCGGCACCCGTAACACTGCCTCTGTCCTCCTGGTATTCTCCCCCTGTGGGACTGAAAACAATTAGGAAATGTTAGGTCCGCCCCTTCTCTTGCTGGGAGAGAAACCCCTGCCACCTCTAATGGTGCTTTCTCTCTTTTTGCTTCCTTATTAGGAGAACCCCGCTTTATTTTCGGAATCTCCTGTTTGATCTGGGGCTTGTCCACAGTCTGAGTCTCTCTACTAGATGAAGAGAGACCCTTTACTGTCTGCACCCCTTTTACTTTATAAATTACCGGTGGCGGCATTTTTAGGGCCGCCTCGCTCCGGGAGTCAGCACTGTCTAGCTGCCCCGGATCGATTAGCCCTTCCGCCGACCATTCTGTTAGCGTACCGGCCTCTCTTGTAGGGCACGTAGTGTACTGGCACCCGCTATTTATTAAAAGCAGGCCCAGATTACACTGCGTCCCTCTTGTTTTATATACGGTACGGATTTCACATACCTGTACCGCCACATCATGATATACAGGAGGCTCCCCACCAAATTGCCGCACATAATCCCTCACCTTCACCAACGGCTCTTTGGCTGCAGCTCCCAACTCCCTGACGATCTTCTCTATGTTCGTCAGGACCTGTAAGAAACTTATTACGGGCTCAAGAAGTTTCTCGAGTTCACGCAAGTCCATATTAATGTTTACTTCGGTCGGTAGGAGACTTGCTTCCTTGTTCGTCTTACCTGCCAAACGGGAGCCAATGAGCACATCCACTTCTGGCACGTGCTCTGATGGGTCTCGCGGAGGCTTCTGAGAGTTGGAGTTTTCGGAAGGTCGAGTTGCCTTCTTCGGCGAACTGCGGTCTGTCTTTAATATTTTTGTGACATCCCGATCAGCCATTTCCCGACCCTCCTTACCTTCTCGTGGGGTGAGCGGTGCCTCGCTCGCCTCCCCCTTCCCCTTCGAAATGTCCGAGTCCGTTCCTTTGGGCTCAAAGGCACAAACAGCGGGACGCGGTCCTCCTCCCTCCCAGCAAGTATCGGGTTTGGTGCCGTGTCCCTCCTCGGCTACTGTCATGCGGAAGTCGACTCCTAGGCACTCTGGCTTCGACAGGAGCAGGCCGTCGTCTTCGGGGCAGTCTCCTTTTTCCCTCGGAGCCTCCAGGTGATCAGCTCCGAGGTACATGCATGGGACAAAGTGAGTAATAATAAAAGGATTTTTAATGTCGTTCCCGGCACGTACCTCAGAGTGATCGTTGCTTCCTGGAGGTTTCTCCGGACTTGTAAGGCCGCTCCTTGACTCCTCCCGAGCGTCGGCCATTGCACCTAAGGCACTCCCGCTGGCATTTGCGCTTTGCTTGCCCTTCCTCTTCCCCATTTTGGTCTCGGTTTTTCCGGGTTTCAGCGATGTTGTGGTGATTCCTGACGCCGTTGTCTGTTCAGGGTTCACTGCCCACAGAAATTTTGAGTACAGGTCCTCCGCAATAGACGCTGGAGTATCCTGCCGACTACACCACTGTGGTAGATAGGGGGCCTCTCGCTCACTTGTGCCCCTGTCCACAACTCCAGACACCAGGTAAAAGTCCTCCAATTGACTTTATTTAATTGCCACAGTGTACAAAACACCTTCTCCTCCACTATACTCATATAAACTCACAATACACAATCAATAAACAATCCTCCAGCTCCTAGACGCATTGCCACCCTTCCACCCAGCTCATCTCGCCGTCTGGGAGCTCCCACAGTCCTTTTATATCTCCTAACCCGGAAGTGTTCCTAATCCCCGGTCCATGTGATTCTCAACCACTTCCGGGTCAGATAAAAGTTCTTTTCTTCAACCCGGAAGCCTGTCGCTCTTCCTATGACGAACTTCCGGGTCATAGGGCATGAAGAAATCTTCGGTCCTCCCTGCAGCTCCTTCTTGTGGCCCACATGGTATCCAGCAGGGCTGTGCATAAAAACTCCATTTTCCATGATGCCCTGCTGGTCTTCTGGGGACCTCCATGCTGCAAGGAGGGCTCCACCTGGCGGCTTGGGGGTATTGGCCGGGATAAACGGCTGGCCATCCTCCACAATTGATGTACAAATATATGCCTGCAAAAGTGCTTCAATTCAGTGATAACTTCCCAAAGAGCAATTTTTATCATTGTACAGTAATCCCTCCTCGATCGCAGGGGTTGCGTTCCAGACCCCCTCGCGATAGGTGAAAATCCGTGAAGTAGAAACCATATGTTTGTATGGTTATTTTTATATATTTTAAGTTCTAATAAACTCTCCCACATTGTTTATAAATATTCCCCGCACAGTTATACATCATAAACCCTTTGTATTCTCTTAGATATTAGGTAAGATTCGTTGAAATTATGTATGTAAACACACTGTTTATATACAGTAAAACCTAAATATTATTTTAAAGATATCGAGCGTCTCCGATATCACATATGTTACAGACATTACGATAGACAGGCCACAAGCTATAAATACGTACAATGCAAGAAAAATTGTATACAGTAAATGTGTGTACAGTGACACTAAATGTACGTACATGTACTAAGTACTGTAAGTAGAAAATTAATTATGGTTACTCATCAACAATGACACGATGACTTGTCCGATAATGATGAGTATAATTTTACTGCACAACAAAGGAGAGCGTTACAGCTCTTCTAAAGGAGCCTCTTCAGGCAACTGTGTAGCACCAACGTTGTTCTTCTTCCGGCAGTCTTCAATCCAAATCCCTAAAGCAGATTCCATCCAGACTACTGCCTTATTACATCCACTTACAACTCGTTTTATGCCCTGGTTAAAAGGACACTGCAGCCGAAGATCTTATATTCCTTTCCTACTTTTTAAATAAAAAGAATCGTAGCCTCATTGATGGTGTAATGGCGTCCTACAGAAGTGTAGCTTTTCCCTTCCTTCAACATATCCAAAACGTTTACCTTTTTGGCAATCGTTAACATCTTCCATTGGCTCTTGGGCACGGCCCCTGAAGCAGTAGCAGGAGCAGATCATTTTGGAGCCATAATGAAGGGCTTGACTATGCACAAAGATAAACACAAAAGAGCACAAAAGTTTACTCTTTACACAGCAAAACACGTTGATGCTGAATGAGCGAGACGAGATTTCCTGGTTAACGCTGCGGAATCGAATTCAGTGCTCCTTCGCTGAGCCATTCAGCACACAGGAACTTAACTGTGTGCTCTGATTGGTTAGCTTCTCAGCCATCCACCAATAGCGTCCCTTGTATGAAATCAACTGGGCAAACCAACTGAGGAAGCATGTACAGGAAGTAAAAAGACCCATTGTCCGCAGAACCCACGAAGCAGCGAAAAATCCGTGTTATATATTTAGATATGCTTACATATAAAATCCGCGATAGAGTGAAGCCGCGAAAGTCGAAGCGCGATATAGCTAGGGATTACTGTTTAAATAACATACATGAATTTTTTAAATTAATCCTGAGTATAAATATTCTGCTAATTAGCCACTGAGATTGTGCATACAAGTGAGCGTCATGGTGTATAAAAAACTGTCAAATGAGGCTCCTGTTTTATTTTAGTTTTCATTTTCATTCTGTTTCAATTTAAGGGACGAAGTATTAATCACAATCAGTTACAGTTCTGAAACATTGTCAGCAACAAATATTCAATAAACATTCAATAAATGGCAATAAATAAATGATGGTCCAAAATCTTTTTTGTGTTTGTATTGTAGCATAACATCTATTAATATAACATAACATGTTGTAACATTTATTTTGTAATCAATTTTTTTTTGTTAATATTTTAAAATTTCTTTCCCTTCTTTCCATTTTTCTATCCCTATTATTCAGGTCAAGGAATTAGGGGACAGCTAGAACCTATCATGAAACAAACAATATCTGGACAGAACATCAGTCCATGACAGATCGAACACACATACACACACACACACACATACAGGCTAGTTAAGCTTGACAGCTCATCTAACCTTCATGTCTTGGCACTGTGGGAGGAAGCTTGAGCACCCAGAGTTAACCCATGTGGACATGGGAAGAACATCCAAATTCCACACAGGGAGCACCTGGGAAGAGAACCCTAGTCTCTTTACTGTGAGGCAGCAGCACTACTACTGCATCACCCAATTTAGTTTCCATTTCAGTTTAAAAATTTGATTACATGTTAGAATATTAGAATGTTCTGAAGAGTTTAAAGCGTCTAATGGCTCTGGGAACAAAAGATGGCTTGTATCTGTTGTAACAATAATGACCACAAGACATTGCGAAGGTTTGACGCAGCCACCCGTATAATTGTTTCTGGCTACAAAACATTAAGAATCAAGTCCATGTTCACACGACTCAGTCCAAAACAGAACTGCCTCAGTATTAACAAGATGGTGGCTTTAATGGCCATTAAAGGAAGTGATGTCATCAGGACTGGAACCGGAAGTGACGTCGTTTGCTGCCCCAGAGCTGGGTGGGATTTCCCTAGAATGGTCTGCAAGAGATCGAGAAAGAGAATTAGTGCACTTCGCAACCCCCTGGTCCGGCATGGAATTAAGCCCTTTAGATGCCTCCTAAACACGCGTGTGTGACAGTACTGCCCCCCCCCTCAGCCCAGACCCATCTAGTCGGGCATCCTGCACCGAGAGGTCATGAATACGAGAAAGAGCATCGGCGCTGGAATGGAGAAAACCCTTCCGATGAACGAGCGAGAACTGATAAGGTTGCAGATCAAGGAACCACCTAGTGACTCGTGGGTTCGACTCCTTATCCACCGCCACATACCTGGTTTCTTGATCCAGCAGTTTCTGGCTCAGAAACATGATGGGGTGTTCAGCACCATCGATGCTTTGGCTCAGCACTGCTCCCAGGCCTGTGTCCGAAAAATCTGTCTGGAGGGTAAAAGGAAGCAAAAAGTCAGGTGCTTTCAAAACGTGTGCTGACATCAGGGCTTTTTTTTAAGTCAGTGAATGCAGCTTCTGTCGTATCAGTCCATACCACAATGTTAGGTGCCCGCTTCTTTGTTAAATTACTCAAGGGCACAGCTCTCTCCAAAAAGCATGGTACAAACCGACGGTAGTACCCAGCTAAACTAAGAAATGCTTGGACATGCCGTTTGGTTCGTGGATGTGGCCATTTCAAAATGGCATCTATTTTAGAGCAATGTGGCCTTACAGTACCACGACCAACCAGGTATTCCAAGTATTTGGCTTCTTTCAACCCAAAAAAACATTTTTTTAGATTGATCCGAAGACTGGCCTCACCCAGTGTCCGTAATACTGCTCGGACGTGCTGTAGGTGTTCCTTCCATGTGCTAAAATTGATGATGACATCATCCAGGTAGGCAGCACTATACGTGTTATGGGGTTGGTGCACTTTGTCCACCAGACGCTGGAAAGTCGCTGGAGTCCCATGTAACCCGAATGAAAGTATGTGATATTGTAAGTGCCCGCTAGGGGTGCTAAATGAGGCTTTAACCTTTGCGGAGTCCATTAAGGGAACCTGCCAGTACCGCTTGGTCATGTCAAGTGTGGTCAGAAATTCTGACTGTCCAAGCCTCCCAAGGAGGTTGTCCACTCGAGGCATAGGATAAGCATCAAATTGTGAAACCTGATTAAGTCGACAGAAGTCATTGCAAAACCTCCAGCTTCCGTCAGGCTTACTAACCAAGACTATTGTGCTGGACCAGGGACTATAACTTTCCTGTATAACTCCTAAGTCCAACATGTGCTTGATTTCAAGTTCCACTTCTGCCTACTTTGCCTCAGAAAGCCGATAAGGGTGCTCTCAGACTATAACCCCAGGTTCGGTCACAATGTCGTGGGCAATCAGAGAGGTTCTTCCAGGCTTTTCATCAACCACCTCCTGGAAGGACGAGATAACTGCTTCAAGCTCTAGCCTCTGCCGGGTACTCAGATTAGGGTCGAAGTTAAGTGTGTTGGTCTGAGCAAAGAATGAGCGGGGCTGGCCGGAGGACAGATCACGGTCCCTTTCCTTCCATGGTTTCAGCAGATTCACATGATATATCCGCTCGCTCGGCCGACGATTGGGTTCTTTCACCAAATAGTCCACGGGCCCTTTCCTCTCCTTAACTTCGTACAGTCCTTGCCAAGTAATTTAGAATGTGAGGTGGAAACCAACACCAATCCCCCAGTTGGAACTCCCGGAGCGTCGTGCCACGGTCATAATAGCGGGCCTGAGTTGCTTGCGCCACTTCCATGTGACTTTTTAATATGGGTCAAATTTTCTCAAATCTATCGCATAATTGAGCGATACAGTATATTCCAAAGTATTAGTTGAGGGAAGAGCCTCTCCTTCCCAGCCTTCCTTTAAAATGTCCAATATGCCCCGGGGTTGTCGTCCATATAATAATTCAAAGGGTGAGAATCCCGAGGCTTGGGGGACTTCCTGGTAGACAAAGAAAATGAGGGGAAGGAGTTGATCCCAATTCCTTCCATCCCCGCTGACCACCTTGCGAAGCATCTGTTTGAGAGTCTGATTAAACCTCTCCACTAGACCGTCGGTTTGAGGATGATACACCACGGTCTTTAAGTGCTTTATTTTATGTAACTTAGCCATTTCCCTGAACGTCTCTGAGGTAAACGGCGTCCCTTGGTCTGTAAGGACTTCTTTAGGAATACCAACTCGTGCAAATACCCCTACTAGTTCCCGTGCGATGGCTTTAGAGTTAGCTGAGCGCAACAGAACAGCTTCTGGATATCGGGTTGCATAATCCACGAGGACTAATATATATTTATGTCCTCAGGCCAAGGGTTCCAGGGGTCCCACTATATTGACCCCTATTCTTTCGAATGGTACATCTATTAAGGGAAGGGGAACAAGGGAGCATGGTCCTTCCTAGGAATTTGCCACAGCTGACACTCAGGGCAAAAGATACAGAAGCGATGAACCACCTCGTTAATTCCCAGCCAATAAAATAGGAGCTTGATACGCTCTAATGTTTTTAAGGTGCCCTTGTGGCTTCCTTGGAGGTGGGTGTGTGCTAACTTACAAACTGCTACCAGAAAGTTTCCAAGGAAGGTTCGCGGAATTAGCAACGGTTTCCGCACCCACCCTCTTGTGTTCACTAACCCGATATAATAACTCGTTTTCAATAACAAAGTGGGGCCCCTGTGGCATGGGCTGATGGGTGCATTGGCCGTTGACTAGGACAACTGCATCCCATTGTTCCCTTTTAAACGAGGCCGGCATTTGTTTAAATTGGAAGCTTAAATCCAAGAGAGGGTCAGGTCTGACCTCAAGGGGTGGAGAGTCATCCCATTCCGCCAAGACGCGGACAGATCTTGGACGGCTCAGGAAGCTCCCTATCCTCCTCTTGGCCCCTCTTATCTCTCTCTACCGGCTGAGTACATGGTGTGGAGACAACCTGTGATGGAGAATTCCCGTCTGTTACTAGGCCCAATTTTGTTTTAGGAAAGGTCAGTACTTCACCACTTTTATTATCAGATCAGTCCCGTCCAAGAATCACAGCGAAAGGTGGATTTGGGAGGACTGCTACAGTGATTTTTTTAACTGATCCTCCCTGGCTGATGAAACATCGGGCGGATTTATAGAACCGGATATCCCCGTGTATACCGGTTATACTGGTCTTTGTTTTTATCCACTGTCGAGGTAGTACATACTGGTGATCAACAATGTTGCTGCCTGAATCAAAAAGAGCTTTCACTTTAAGTCCGTTGACAATGACCTCTCCCGTATGAGCTATTAACAAAGTGTTTGAAAGTTCACACAATCCACCCCCCTCTCTCCACTTCTTGTGTTCTCACCCACGGAATCAGGGAATCCGGTACAAACTCCGGTTTATGCCAAGGGGGTAGATGAGGAAGGACGTAATCTCCAAAGCATCCGATAAAGGACCGTTCTCCTCTCTGAAATTGTGAGGCTGTCCTAGATGTCTCTATGAGCTCAATGAGCTCATTTACATTGGCAAAATCTCCCCAGACCGGCTGGGTGAAATGGTCGGGAAGGTTGTTGATTACTAAGAAGCAGGACACTTTTTGCACTATTTGGTATGTGGTACACTCGGAGGGTTTTAACCAACCTGCCACTTTTTCCCATAGAGCGTCAACCTGCTCTTGGAAAGGTGGCTCAGGAATGGTCTGCAAGAGATCAAGAGAGAGAATTAGTGCACTTCGCCACCTCCAGTCTGGCATGGAATTACATGTATTCAAGCCCTTTAGTTGCCTCCTAAACACGCGTGTGTGACACTGTCTTGATTCCAGTTGTGGGATAGCAGTCTACCACTAAACAAACTCCTCTGCTTAATTATGGTGGTGTATAGTAGTTGATATTAGTTGTTCATAAAAGATAGCAGCTTGCATAGTGTCCTCCTCTCTGCCACTGTCACCAGAGAGTCCATTTCCATTCCAACCACAGATCCTGCCTGCCTGAGCTCCTTATCAATACAATTAGCATCCCTCTTCTTCAAACTACCCATTCCCCCGCAGTACACCACAGCATAGATGAGAGTACTGGCAACCACATACTGATAGAATATCTGTAGGAGTTTCCTGCATATGTTAAAGGAGCCCATCCTCCTCAGACAACAGAGCTGGCTTTGCTCCTTCCTGAACGGAGCCTTTGTGTTCTCTGACCAGTCCAGTCTGTCATCGAACTGCACTCCAAGAAATTTAAAGTATTTTATATATATATATATATATATATATTAGTTGTTCCCTATGGCTCCACCCACATAGTATTGAAACAGGACAAAGTTTAAAAATCAATTAAAAAAAAAAGGTAGACTAACTTGAATGGAGGCTGGGGTGTGAAAGTGGAGAGCATGACCCCCCTCCCCTCGACCCACAGCGTGGCCCTTCAGAAACTCCCCCAAACAGTTTTTCAGTGGAAAAGAAACACACTCTTGTGTGTCGTACGATGAACATGTTGTTTAAAAGGTCGAGCTGCAACCATCCTGAGGTCTCTCACTCTCTGTCTCTCTTCCCCCAGGCACCCTCTGCTTTAATGGATACAGGCTTTAGTGGAGGTCTAGAGCTATGGTTGACCACAACAATCTCCTTGGTTTTGCAAGTGTTCAACAGCAGTTCATTTGACCAACACCATCCCACAAAGTCATTCACCAGACAGACCCCTGTACTCCTCCTCCTGTCAACCCCTGACACCACACAATAGCTGTGTCATCTAAGAGCTTCTGTAAGTGGCATTTCCCTGAGTTGTAGCTAAATTCTGATGTATACAAAATGAAGAGGAAAGAGGAAAAGAACAATCCCTGTGCAGCTCCTGTACTACTGATTTCAGCCTGTGATGTGCAGTTCCCCGGTCTGACAAACTGAGGTCTACCAGTGAGGTAATCTGTAATCCAGTACACCACATGAAAGTCCACTCCCATCCTCAGTAAAAGGGACTGGATGATGTTGAAGGCACTGGTTGTCACACACTACATTCTTTGTCCAGATGTGAGTGGGTCTGGGGGAGAAGGTAGAGAATGTTATCATTCACTCCCACCTTCTTTCAATAGGCAAACTGAATGGGGTCTAGTGCATGATTCACCTGTGGTCTGATATGGGATGTCAAGGCCACAAGCCTGAAATCATTGAGTTCACTGGATTTCACTTTCTAGGGACCCAGGATGAGACATGAAGTCTTTTACAGTGTGGGTACCCTTCCCAGTTGCAGGCTCAGGTTGGAAATGTGCTGAAGGGTGTTCTGCTAGTTCAGCAGCACAGGCCCTTAGAAGTCTTGGACACACCTTATCTGGGCCAGCTGTCTTCCTAGGCAGCGACCTTCTCAGTTCTCCTCTAACCTGTTCAGCAGTGATGGTGTTAGAAACAGGGGACGGAGAAACAGGGGGGCTATTAGCACCTTGTGATGTGCAGCTATGCTGGTGGGGGGAGTGGGCTGCATGGTCTGTGCTGGCAGGTTTGGGGTGGAGTGGGTGAGTAGCTCTGAGGGAGGGGGTGGTGGCCGGTGAGTTTGTGACAGGTAAAGCAGGAGCAGGGCAGTCAAACCAGTTGTAGAAGTGATTGAACTCATTTTGCCTCTCCACATGGTCCTCTGCACCACAGCTGTTCCTTTGCTTATAACCTGTGATGGTCTTTATACCATCCTTCTGACCAGCTCTGTCTGGTCTTTGTTTTTGAAGCCTCTCTTTTTATTTGTAAGAAGGTCCTTAAAATCACTGGTAAACCAGGGCTTATTATAAGCAAAACAGCGTAAAGTTTTAACAGGAACAACAGTGACCACAGAGAAGTTCAGATAGTCTGTCACACAGTTTGTAATCTCCTCAATATCCTCTCTATGCGGTTCCTGCAGAACGCTCCAGTCAATAGACTCAAAGCAGGCATTTTCAAATTCAGGAGACCATTTCCTGAAGGAGCACGTAGTTGTGGGTTGTCTTTGAACCATACTAGAACATAGGACAATCTAGATGAGAACAGGCCATTCAGACCAACAAAGTTCACCAGTCCTACTCACTTAAATCCTCTATAATAACATCAACTGTAGTTTTGAATGTCCTTAAAGTCCTATTGTCTACCAAACTACCTGGTAGTTTATTCCATGTGTGAATGGTTCCCTGTGTAAAGGAAAACTTCCTAATGTTTGTGTGAAACTTACCCTTAACAAGTTTCCAACCGTGTCCCCATGTTCTTGATCAACTGTACTAATTCCATTCATAATTTTAAACTCTTCAATCATGTCTCCTCTTAATCTTAATCTGCTTAAATTTAAAAGGCTCAGTTTTTTTAATCTTTCCTCCTAATTCATTCCCTGTAGCCTTTGAATCAGCCTAGTTGCAGTTCTCTGGACTTTTCTAGCACTGCTATGTCCTTTTTGTAACCTTGAGACCAAAACTTTACACAGTACTCCAGGTGAGGCTTCACCAGTGAGTCATAAAGCTTGCACATAACATCCTTGGACTTGTACTCTACACATTGTGCTATATAGCCCAACATTCTGTTATAGTTCTTAATGGCTCCCGAACACTGTTTTTTTATATTGTCGCGTCTAATACAACTCCTAAATCCTTCTCATAAGGTGTACTTTCAATTTTCAGACATCCCATTGTACAGGGTGGGCCATTTATACGGATACACCTTAATAAAATGGGAATGGTTGGTGATATTATCTTCCTGTTTGTGGCACATTAGTATATGTGAGGGGGGAAACTTTTCAAGATAACTCATGAAAGAATAAAGACGTTAAAACCAAGAACACCATTGTTTTTCTTGGGAAATTCCCAATAAGTTTGATGTGTCACATGACCCTCTTCCTATTGAAAAAACAAAAGTTGGATCCAAAATGTCCGACTTCCAAATGGCCACCATGGTCACCACCCATCTTGAAAAGTTTCTCCCCTTACATATACTAATGTGCCACAAACAGGAAGTTAATATCACCAACCATTCACATTTTATTAAGGTGTATCCATATAAATGGCCCACCCTGTATATTCAAACCTAACATTTTTTACTTCTTACATGTAATCCTGTACATTTACTTACATTAAATTTCACCTTCCACAAATTTGTCCAAGTCTGTATGCCATCCAAGTCCCTCTGTAATGATTCAACAAATTTTAAATTTTTTGCCAATCCATCTAGCATGGTATTATCTGCAAGCTTAACCAGCTTGTTACTTATATTCCTATCCAAATCATTAATGTATATTAAAAATAGTAGCGTCCTTAGCACAGACCCCTGTAAAAACACCACTTTGATAGGGTTCCTGACTCCATTACCCTTTGCTTCCTCTGTCTGAGCAGATTTTGCATCTATCTTCTACCAATACCCTGAACTCTCACATCTTTTAGTTTGATTCCTAACCTCTCATGTGGCACTCATCAAATGCTTTCTGAAAATGAATATAAATTATATCATATGCTCCATTTTGTTCATATCCTGTTGTTGCTTTCTCATAGAATTCCAGCATTTTGGTAAAACACGACCTCCCCCTTCTGAACAATTGCTGACTGTTCAGTAAAACTGCTGTTCTTGCCATGTGTTGCTCAATCTTATCCTTAATATTTCCTCCCATTAATTTACCTGTGAGGCACATTAAGCTTACAAGCCTATAGTTGATTGGATCTGCCTAGTCACCCCTTTAATATAACAGGATAATATTTGCCAATTTCCAGTCCTTCTGAATTTCCCCAGTGCACAGTGACTACCTAAAATATGTGTCAAGTACCTCCTTAGTAATCCCTTAGCAGTTACATTTTTATGTCAATAGAGGTTTCTACTGCAGTGGGCTGGCGCCCTGTCCGCGGATTGTTTCCTGTGTTGGCTGGGATTGCCTCCATCAGACCCCCGTGACCCTGTAGTTAGGATATTACGGGTTGGATAATGGATGGATGGATGGATGGATAGAGGTTACTATATGTTCAAATACATTTAAAAATAAAATATGAAATAAATAAAAATGTTAACAAATAAAACAAGAAATCATACCACAGAAAATGTAAAAAATAAATTACATTACTGATCATTTAAAATTTTATTGCAACTTTTATTATTTTTTAATCTAAATCAATTTCCAATTTTATCTTTCCATTTATTTACATTTTAAATTTCAAATTTCAGTTTAAAATAAGTAGTATTGCCTTTTTTGTTTATGCTTTAATTTGGTTTCTATTTTTATAGTGTCAATAATGGTGCATCATAAATAATGGTAGTCACTCAAGTTATAATTCAAAGCATGACCCACACTTCTGTAACTTCTTTGGCCATATCTTGATGCACAGCCCTTCACCTTGATGATATATTCTATTCAATGTTATGTTGGTGTTCAAAAGGATAGACACAACAGTTTCATCATACGGATAAAATTACCCATTTACTTTTCCACTAGTTACACTTGTTAGCCAACTAGTTTACTACTATGGCAGTGTTCACTGTAGAGAATTATTCATGCCAAAATGATAAGTAAATAAATAATATTTTTTTTTTATTTATTTACTTATTTTTGTATATATCTAAATGTCTTTATTATTTATGGGTAATTCTGTTTCTTTACAATTAACAACTGACATAGATCACTGTAGTGAACCGAAACATACCTTTAAATAAATAAAACCAAAACTTAATGAGACATTTATAATAGTCCTTCAGATAACCGCAATAATTTGTGGAAATAATGAAGAAACTACTGCAAGTACAAAATGTAGATTATATTACAGAGGAAGTTAGTACACATTTAAATTGTATAATGTTTTATAAATATATTTATTTGATGCTTGAGTTAAATAATTCTTTCTCACAGGTATCAAGAGGCACCAGGGACAGAAACAATAAAGATTTCAGAATCTTGGAAAAAGAGCAAACTATAAGGACATGCCCACATATTGGAAATTCAGAAGCAATACAAAGAGGACCATAATTCTAGCTCCACCCAATATAAAGACGCAGTGTAATTTTACAGTGTTAAGAAATCCAGAGACTGAATAAAGAAAAGTGGAGCCTCAATGAAAATATCTTTTAAATATAAACTGGTACAAAATTTGTACATGCACACTTTTGTCTTTTTATCTTGCTGTATTTTCTGATTGGGTTTACAGGATCTTTGTGTATTTTTTTTTAGTCTCTTAAACTAATGGATATTTGCTATCATGGAAAACTAAAGTAAAGCATGTTTTGACTACATTTCAGGGTTTTGCAAATAACAGAAGAATTGTATCAGAAGACAGCTGCTATAGAGCAATGTATAATCAAAAAGTATAATCCTCATACTGTAATTACTATTGTGGTGTTCCGTGAAGCACAGATTCACCACATGCCTTTGTTACATTTACATTTATTCACTTAGCAGACATTTTTAACCAAAGCAATCTAGAAAAGAGACATAATTGAGTAAACATCAGGATGAGGGACTGTTTAGGAACAATTTTACAAAATTGATCATCACAAGTGAAGAGCTTTAACTAAACAAAACACAAAATTAGTTAATCTTTCCTTAGAAACAAAAACCTACAAAACCCACAATTAATTGGTCAGATATTCACAGAACAAGAGAGTCTTCAAACGCTTCTTAAACACAGTGAGGAGTCAACAGTTCAGATGGAAGTGAACACCCCTTTCCACCAGCTCAGAGCTACACATGAAAAGAGTCTGGATTGAGATTTACCAGATGTTGTTTGTTAGCAGACCTGAGTGGATGAGAAATAGCTTAGGACCTCACAAATGTCTCCATATCCATAGGCACTAACCTATACATGATTCTGTAGGCAAGCATGAAGGATATGAACGTTATACATGCTGCTTCACAGAGCCTGTGTAGTCACCTGAAAAGAGAAATGATATGTGCCTGTCTTGGCTGGTCAAACACAAGACATGCCACTGTATTTTGAATCATTTGCATTGCTAGCACAAGTAGGCACTCCAACCAGTTAGAGAGTTGCAGTACTCCAGACATGACAAGACCAAAGCCTGGACCAGATATAGTTGGTCTTGTGAAATTCATACAGAATGAATCTACAAGAAGAAGACATACTGTAGTTGCAGCATGGTCAATGAAGGACAGCTGGTCATCAGTCACCATCCCAAGGCTGTGTGTGTTAACTATAACGAGCCAAGTTGGACTTTTTAAAAATTTTCCAGGAAAATCTTGGAGTGGTGAGTGACCAGGAGGAAAAACGCACTAGGGATGTGGGATGTGGTAGACTGATCCACAGGGATAGAGCAGAAAAAGTGTACAAATAATGGGCCACTAAATGAAGTTTTGGCTCAAAAAAACTGTGACTGAAATTAGAAAAGATACATGTAAATCAATGAATATGTATTGTTTTCTTTACATATAGATTTTAAAATAATGGATTGAATTTTTTTTTTTGTTACATTTCTTTAGAACAATACTGAATGCAAGAATTAATTGTGTAATTTATTCAATTTTAATAAAATTTCATTTCAATTGTGTACTTAAATATGACATGATGGAAACTTTCTAATTACACATTTTTATTATGTTCATGACTGCAAATAAAAATAACTATCCACCATTAAAACAATTTTAAGTTTAATTTTGCAGACTTGTGTTATTTTTTGCCTAATTATGTCATTTCTTTTAATTTTATTCACTTTATCTTTTTAGTTTCTATGTGTGTATGTGTGTGGATCCCCAAGAAGCAGGGCTAACCTTAACGTCGTAGTTAAGGAGTTCATTGAATATGCTTTGGAGCAGTTGTGAATCTGTTTAGTGGGTATTGCCATTCTGCTGCTTTTCATGGATTTAATTAAGTTTTGTTTCTGCCTGTGGTCTTCGATTTTTGGATTTGTGTACTTGGATTTTGCTACTGTGGATTGCTTTTGAAACAATTTCTTTTTACCTCTTTTTGTCAACATTTTGTTATATTTTTGGCTTTTGTTAATGAATACTCATTTCATAAGGATTCTTTGTTGCTCATCTTTCTACAAGGCAGATGTTTACAGTCTTACATCTCCTCTGTTGTGAGATTTTTTGACATATTTTGCGACAATCCACATATTTTTGTACGACTGATGCCAAAACCCATTAAACCCAGTGTAGGCTGAAACCAGCCTATAGAACTGGGGCCCAGTCTGACTTGTAGTGTTGCCTAATGTAGGTAGGTTGCTGAGGATTCTGGTCTGCTATTCATCTCAGTTTTTGTGGCCTAACACCTTTTGCCATTTTATGCTGCTGCATCAAAACAATGAATAACATTGAATCTTTTGTTTTTAAGTCTCTATATTGGCTTCTAAGGTAAATTTGGGATACACTACTAAGCCTTTAACTACAAGGCTGCCAAATTTTACAATGATGTGCCTGTTACTGTGTGGGATGCCAGCTCAGTTTCAAAATTTAGGCCCTGATGAAGGCCTATTTCTCTAGCACAGCATATCTTTATTACAGTTGCCAGTTCAGTTCTTCATAATTAAAGAATGTATGTCCTAGATGTTTGTCTAATTTCTTATTGTGCCTATCATCTGTACTGACTGAAAAATAAAGTCAGTTAAAAATGTAGTGAGTTAAAGGGAAAAGGTTAAAAAATTGAGCAAGGCTAAATACCAGAAATCAAAAAGAGTTGTCAATACCAAACTTCTAACCAAAAATCAAAGTCAAACTTCAGAGCTTATTTCTAACATCAGGATTCACAAGAATCACTAAGTTCAT
Organism: Polypterus senegalus; assembly: GCF_016835505.1. NCBI lineage: Eukaryota > Metazoa > Chordata > Cladistia > Polypteriformes > Polypteridae > Polypterus > Polypterus senegalus. The sequence goes on from NC_053157.1 coordinate 93,393,141, forward strand.
CCAGTCTTAGATAATCCAAGTGTTCTGTTTTCATCTTTGAGCCACAATAATCGGTTCAGTATAGTTGGCGGACGTTTCCCTAGCCTTCAGGGACACTTTAAAAATGCTTACACCATTCTAATCATGTCAAATCTAGTTCAGTTTGTCTTTTCCCATTGACTTCAATGCATTTTGCAGAGTTCAGCAATATTCGCAAACACTTCCATGAATTCTCTGAACCCAAGGCAAAGTGAACACTGTCACAAAAAAAACATTCTTTAATGAACTCTCATGAAGCAAAAATCTTTTCCACTTTTTAAATCTCTACTGCAATGTTGTAGCTACCTCCTGTAACTCTCTTCTATAACTTTGAATCTTAAATGCTTTGTTGTAATGTCTTGCATTTCTGCCGTATTTAAGCACTGTATGCCAACAATGCAGTCAATGAGGATGCAGACAGCTTGACATGCTCCTTTCATGGCATCTTAGTGTAAGCAGCTAAAAAAATGACACCAACATTGAACAGGGTCTTAAGCATTTTGATTTTAAACCCATTAAAATTACAGGAAAATTGAAAACATGGTAGTTATTTTTAAGTGCTGTTGATGTGAAAGGAAACCAGTTATTGCTTGCTTTCTATAAGATCTGTGTTTAATGTCTTGTCATATTATTTCCATAAAACAATTGCCACAGGTTTAAGACATCAATCATGTTTCATTGTTGATAGACAATTTAAGGTAACATTCAAAATAAACAGTGACAATGACTTAAAAATAAAACCAGCAAAATATGGGTGAATGTTATTTGTCATGGTATTCAACCACAGGTTCTGAAAATGTATTTTTTGAGTTCACATAGTTGACACATAGAGGCATGTTTGCTAGTCCAAGTCCTGACTGTGGGGCAAGACAGAAGTTGGTTAAGTGTGGAATAAAAATGAAATATTTAAATGTAGATGGCAGTGGGGTTTTAAAAAATCCTATCCAAACAACCCTCTACTGGTGAATCATTAATTAGGTTGTTGTGAATCTTCTGGGATTGGTTGGAAATGGAGGGCATTGGTTTGTTTGCTGTATTGACCACTTAAAAAATTAGCACCTTAGAATACATGTTTCGGGTTCTGGTTGAAATCTTTTTACCTGTGTATTTGTTGAACATCAGAACCCAGAATAACATTAAGAAAGTGAAAATATACAAAATCGTCTTTTATTAGTAAAAATAATTACAGAGAGAGCCCTGTTAGGTATTGCTCCTTGTGAACTAGCTGGAGTAGCTCGGTCAGTTGTTCACAATTTGCTCCCAAGACTAACCTCCTACAGTATGTTTCTCTGTGTATTTAATTCAATCTCTTGCCTCTCTACATCCAAGCAGTTTTGCACCAGACTCTATGTCCAACCAGACTCTTAGTTGAAAACAGCTTTAGGCTCCATCCCAAGTTCAGTAATAGGCCCATTCCAGAATCACAGAGTTCAAGAAACATATTTTTGTAATGTCCCAAGACCACCAGGGTATAGTATCCTCTGGTATACCCTGAGACCAGTGTACCCCCACTCCTCAACTGACCACAATTCTTAAGCAGCTTATCCACTGCAATACTTATCAACCAAAATGGCATATCATTTGCTCCAGGACTGTGTGTTGCAGCCTGATGGGTTGGTGGAAAACTACTGGCTTCCTATAAGTTCTTTAGGCCCTCACTCATATAAGGGCAATATGATCCCATTCCAAAGATGAAACTGTGTACTGTTCTCTATTGGTAAGGAGGTATTTTGCCCCTCTGGGTTGTTACCCTCTCCAAAAGCAAAGATTTTTGCATCATCTGCCTTCTTGATCTCTCAGGTATATATTCTTTTTCCACTTAAACCAAACCTAATTTTCCCTGTCCATGAAGTCACCCATAACTACATTTTGTATTATTTTACATACAATGTTTGTGGGTGTATCTAGACAAATTATTACCTAATACCTATTTTTTTCTAAAAACACAAATTTAACCTATTCATTATGTAGGGATGAAACAGCACAGTAGTGTTATTCTTCTTCTTTTGACTACTTCCTTTAGGGGTTGCCACAGTGGATCATCTTCTTCCATATCTTTCTGTCCTCTGCATCTTGTTCTGTTACATCTATCACCTGCATGTCCTCTCTCACCACATCCATAAACCTTCGCTTAGGCCTTCCTCTTTTCCTCTTCCCTGGCAGCTCTATCCTTAGCATCCTTCTCCCAATATACCCAGCATCTCTCCTCTGCACATATCTAAACCAACGCAATCTCGCCTCTCTGACTTTATCTCCCAACCGTCCAACTTGAGCTGACCCTCTAATATACTCATTTCTAATCCTATCCATCCTCGTCACACCCAATGCAAATCTTAGCATCTTTAACTCTGCCACCTCCAGCTCTGTCTCCTGCTTTCTGGTCAGTGCCACCGTCTCCAACCCATATAACATTGCTGGTCTTACTACCGTCCTGTAGACCTTCCCTTTCACTCTTGCTGATACCCGTCTGTCACAAATCCTGACACTCTTCTCCACCCATTCCACCCTGCCTGCACTCTCTTTTTCACCTCTCTTCCACAATCCCCATTACTCTGTACTGTTGATCCCAAGCGTTTAAACTCATCCACCTTTGCCAGCTTTACTCTCTGCATCCTCACCATTCCACTGACCTCCCTCTCATTTACACATATGTATTCTGTCTTGTTCCTACTGATCTTCATTCCTCTCCTCTCTAGAGCATATCTCCACCTCTCCATGGTCTCCTCATCTGCTCCCTACTATTGCTACAGATCACAATGTCATCGCCAAACATCATAGTCCACGGGGACTCCTGTCTAATCTTGTCTGTCAACTTGTCCATCACCACTGCAAATAAGAAAGGGCTCAGAGCTGATCCCTGATGCAATCCCACCTACAACTTGAATGCATCTGTCACTCCTACTGCAGACCTCACCACTGTCAAACTTCCCTCATACATATCCTGCACAATACTTACGTACTTCTCTGCAACTTCCTCATACAATACCACAGCTCCTCTCGAGGCACCCTGTCATATGCTTTCTCCAGGTCCACAAAGACGCAATGCAACTCCTTCTGGCCTTCTCTAAACTTCTCCATCAACATCCTCAGAGCAAATATTGCATCTGTGGTGCTCTTTCTTGGCATGAAATCATACTGCTGCTCATTAATTATCACCTCACTTCTTAACCCAGCTTCCACTACTCTTTCCCATAACTTCATGCTGTGGCTCATCAATTTTATTCCCCTGTAGTTACTGCAGTCCTGCACATCCCCCTTATTCTTAAATATCGGCACCAGTACACTTCTTATCCACTCCTCAGGCATCCTCTCACTTTTCAAGATTCCATTAAACAATCTGGTTAAATACTCCACTGCCATCTCTCCTAAACACCTCCATGCTTCCATAGGTATGTCATCTGGGCCAACGGCCTTTCCGTTTTTCATCATCTTCAAAGCTGTCCTTCCTCCTTGTTAATCAGTTGCAATTCCTGATTCACTATCTCCACATCATCCAACCTCTTCTCTCTCTCTTTCTCTTCATTCATCAGCCTCTCAAAGTACTCTTTCCATCTGCTCAACACACTCTCCTCGCTTGTGAGTACATTTCCATCTTTATCCTTTATCACCCTAACCTGCTGCACATCTTTCCCAGCTCGGTACCTCTATCTAGCCAATCGGTATAGGTCCTTTTCTCCCTCCTTAATGTCCAACCTCTCATACAACTCATCATATGCCTTTTCTTTAGCCTTCACCACTTCTCTCTTCACCTTGCGCCTTATCTCCTTGTAATCTTGTGTACTTTCTGCATCTCTCTGACTATCCCACTTCTTTGCCATTCCACCACCAGGTTTCCTTTTCCTCCTTCCTCTTTCCAGATGTCATGCCAAGCACCTTTCTTGCTGTCACCCTTACTACATCTGTTGTAGTTTCCCAGCTGTCTGATAACTCTTGACTGCCACCCAGTGCCTGTCTCACCTCCTCCCTAAACTCAACCTTGCAGTCTTCCTTTTTCAACTTCCACCATTTGATCCTTGGCTCTGCCCTCACTCTCTTCCTCTTCTTGATCTCCAATGTCAACCTACAGACCACTATCCTATGCTGCTTAACTACACTTTCCCCGCCACCACTTTGCAGTCTTCAATCTCCTTCAGATCAACTCTTCTGCATAGGATAAAATCCACCTGTGTGCATCTTCCTCCACTCTTGTACATAACCCTATGTTCCTACCTTTTCTTAAAATACGTATTCACTACAGCCATGTCTATCCTCTCCTTGACACCATACCTACCCATCACCTCCTCGTCTCCACTGTTCCCTTCACCAACATGCCCATTGAAATCCGCTCCAATCACCACTTTCTGTCCCTTGGGTGCACTGTTCATCACTTCATCCAACTCACTCCAAAAATCTTCTTTCTCACCCATTTCACACCCAACTTGTGGTTCGTATGCATTAACAACACTCATCATCATACCTCCAATTTCCAGCTTCATAATCATTACTCTGTCTGATACTCTTTTCACCTCCATAACACTCTTGACATACTGTTCCTTCAGAATAACTCCTAACCCATTTCTCCTCCCATCCATACCATGATAGAACAATTTGAATCCACCGCTGATCAACCTGGCCTTACTTCCCTTCCATTTAGTCTCTTGAACGCACAATATATCAACTTTCCATCTCTCCATCATATCTGCTAACTCTCTCCCCTTACCAGTCATACTGCTAACATTCAAAGTTCCTACCCTCAGTTCCACTCTCTTTACTTTCCTCCTCTCCTCCTGCCTCCAGACACGTCTCCCCCCTCTTCTTCTCCTTCTTCTTCGGCCAACAGTAGCCCAATTTCCGCCAGCACCCTGTTGGCTAACAGTACTGGTGGCGGTCGTTGTTAACCCAGGGCTCAACCGATCCAGTATGGAAATTTGTATTGTTGTCCGCATATTGATTTGGCAAAATTTTACACAGAATGCCCTTCCTGACGTAACCCTCCCCATTTATCTGGGCTTGGGACTGGCAGAAAGAAAGACAGGTTTGTGCATCCCCTGTGGCTGGGTTTATTATAAATTGTTAAAAACATAAAGAATAATCCCATAAATAAAAAGGATCATTGGGATCTTTTTGCCTCATTGTGCTGAAGTATAACAGACTGGATCTATAGCGTTCTAAAAGAGATGACTTTAAATATAATACATGCTGATTTTTTTATACTGTGTATTATGATTACTAGGAGCAATATACTGTACTTGTTTTAGGTGTCTCAGTAGTACAAGCAGCAATTTTCCATACAAGGCAAGAAAAAAGGCAGAAAAGTTAGTGTTCTTTCAAGGCACTAGAAAACAACATCTCTGTTTACCACTTGCTACCAAGCTGTTTCCTCTCAGACGTTGTCTACAAAAAATAAATTAATTGCTTTTTACATTCTATTCTCATTGCATGTAGATAATATATTTGTCCAGCAAAATACACACTTAAGGAGTAAAGATGGTAGTAACCACTGTCATCCTTATTTAGTATATTGATGTTTTACTCTGTTATGATGATAGTGCCTAAAAATATTTTATGTTGTTTTTGCATTTTACCAGATGGTGGTTGATTAAATGTTTCTTTGCATTCGATTTTATGTTGGCTATGTTTATAAAATCTTTCATTGCACTGTTTGTTATTTGAGAATACACACAGATTAACTGATTTAAAAATATGCTAGTTCACAGATTTCCCCCCTTTTTTGATGGTATTTTAAATAAAATTCTCTATGATGTGGTTCTCTTTAGGAAAATTAAATGACTGGGTTCAGTATCAAATTTCAACTCTTGTAAGACCAAGCAGGACAAATATTTGTACAGGTAAGCATATTTTGAGAGCTTGACTAGCTGTTTGCAAAATGAAAAAGCCAGTAATACCAAAAGGCATATTAAAATTCTTTATTCTGCTTTACCCTTTGTCTGCTGTGCTAGCATAACAAGCCTCAAAAATATAAGGGAAGACACTAATTGTAAAAATTACCTTTTTAATTTTACTATTTCTGTGACATATTTATTTAGTAACATAACTGCTGTATATATAGCATGCAAGAAGGTTTTGTGCTCTGCATTATCATAAAAGAGAGAGAATAAACTTCACAATTTTTTCAAATGCTATGAATGTTATTACTGGGATTTGTCAAAAACATAATAAAAAAAAATAGCTACATTGTGCAAAGAATTATAATAAAAGCAGTACAGATTATTCTTACAATGTCTCATCATATTTATAATCTTAAAAGTAACGCAATATTCATAAATCAGAAAATATTAATAAACAGCTTGCATTCTAATTGCATTACTATGTAAAATGTATATTTATACACTATAGAACATATTTTTAATTTATTAATTTAAATAATTGCCCATAAAGTTAAACAAAACCCTTTCTTGTAAATGCTGTCTGTAGTTAATTGCTTTGCATACTGATTATCTCTTGTTAAGAGCTCTAACAATGATACAGAGAGCTTAGGCAGCAGAATAATTTAGATGTTTCAGTTATGATAGCATTTCGGATATTTGTATGTAGCTCACGTTTCCAATATCTTGTATTAAAATACCCACTGTTTCCAAATATATTGCCTACTTTATGACATAATCGCATATCCACATTTTTACATCAACCTAATGTATGGTTATTTCTAGAGATATTTTGTAATTCAAAAATATTAGCAGGATTTGAACTTTATTTCATACAGTATACATTTCATTATTTAGATGCACAAATTTCACCAAGTGGAAACCATTATTACATATCAGTTACTTTGAAAGTATCAGTATGGATTACTATATTACCTGGGCAATGAAACTTCTAGCCTGTCTATCATAAGTACAAGCAAACACCTTTTTTATTATTTTGTTTCTAATAACTAAAGATCATACTCTTTCTATCTCTGTAAATATATATAAAGGTGTATATATATATATATATATATATATATATATATATATAAATATATATATATATATATATAGAGAGAGATATATATATCGATATATAGATATATCTATATATATATATCTCTATATATATATATATATATATATCTATATATATCTCTATATCTCTTTATATATATATATATATATATATATCTCTATACAGTATATATATATATATATATATATATATATAGTGGACTTGGCCCGGACACAGACAGGCGGACATGTTGTTACTCAACCACTACACGTTTATTTACAAAACTATTTACACAAATATTGGTCACACATACACAGTCCCGTGCATAAACCCCAACAATCACTCAGTCCTGGCCACAAATGCCCCAGCGTGGCGGAAGTGCTGGCTTTCCTCCCGGCAGCTCTCCGGGTGTCACCCTAAATCTTCCCCCCAGCACTTCCTGGTGTGGCGGAAGTGCTGGGGCAACAGGTCCCCAAGGCATTGGGGCACCTCCTGGCGGTGACCACGGGCCCCTACAGGGTAGAGCTTCCATGCCCTCAACCCGTGGCCCCCAGAACAACCAGGAAGGCGGCCCCCACGTGATCCAGGGTGGGTTTTGACCCTCTTCCGGTCCCTCACGGCGTCCCGGCCGGGTCGTTGCCCCTGGCATCCCTGACAGTGCCCCACAGCCAGTGAAGACCACTCGGGGGGAAGAGCGACCCGTCCCGCGAGGGCAGCACAGCCCCGAAGCGGGTCCTACTCCAAAACAGCCGGGGTCCGGTCCCACTATCCAAGCAGGGATAGGGGCGGAGACGTGGCCTGAGCACCACCACTTGGTGCTCCCATGCGCCTCGCACAGGTTGCGCTCCCCCCTCTTACCGGCACCCCGGGGCCTCCTCGTTCGGCACCCCCTCCGAGGCCTCTACGCCCCTTTGGTCGGAGTCACTCGCTCCTTTGCAGCCTCTTCCAGCTGTGGTGGCACCCACACACCAGCAGAGAGATCCTTCAGCAGACGGTCCGACATCTGAGGGCAGGTCCCCAACGAAGGGGGTCCTACTGCTCGCCCGGGGTCCGTCCCTGCAATAGAGAACAACACAGGAGCAGAACCACTGCCAAGGCACCCTTCATGTGCCACGCACTGGCAGCGTTCCCCCCTCCATTCGGCACCCCGGCACTTCCCTGTTCGGCACCCTCTCCGCGGCTTCCGTGTCCCTCTTGATGGTGGAACCGGCGGCACCGCCTGCGCTCTCTCCGCCGGCCTCAGGGATTCCCTCTGCCCCCGCAGAGGGCGGCCAGCACCCGGACGCGTGCACCCAGCACCGCATCCCAACATATCGGAGGAATCGGCACCCAGCTTCTAATTCCTCCTTTCACTCTGGGACGCCATGACGGTTTGAGACTCCTTATGAAAAAGAAAGCGCCTCTTTCCCGTCTGCGTCCCTACAGTGCGGCGCGAGACCGCAGCTGACTCAGGGCGGAGGGCGCTAGGACCCGGGGCACTTAGCAGCCCGTGTCCATTCATTGTCCTCACGGACTCCCCCCTCGCCGCGCATACAGCCCGCGGCGCCGCACCTCCTGTGGGAGGGCTGCTTACTTGAAGCTGATCTTTGGCATCACAGCCATGTTCAGCAGACCCTCCTGCATGCTGTACGGAGTCAGCTGTACTCACCATCTCTGCCGTACCCCTCCGGCTGGAGATTCCAGCATCGCGCCGTCCCATTGTCGAACGAAACGCCTTTAGCGCAGCGAGCGCCTTCCTCTCCAGTACCAGCACTTCAGCCCGGATGGCACGTAGCATCTGCAACAAAGACTGCTCTGTGGGCCGAAGGCACGCCTCCAGCTTCGTCAGAGCAGCCGGCAAAGACAGGCATTCAGCCGGCGCGGAGCCTACCTGTTCTTCAGTCTCCGACAACTTCCTGTGGGCCTCCTTCTCTGGCCCAATCGGGACTCCCCCCTGCCCGTGATGGACATTCCTTGGGCCCGCCACTCTACGGTCATTGGCGGGCATGCAAGAAACACCGTCCACTCGAGTGCCTAACAGGGGGAGGGACTTCTGGTCCGCAGCCATCTTGCGTCCCCTTCTGCAGCGGTGACGTGCTTGCCAGCAGCCGTGTTGTTGCCAGCGACTCTCGAGCTGCAGCGTCTCCTCCTCCGCAGCCCTCGCAGCTGCCGCCGTGCTGTTGAAGCCCCGCAGACCGGCATGCGCCCGCCACTGACGCGAATCCGGGAGGTCCCTGCCTGTAAAAAAGAAAACACGCCCGGCCCCCACAGGCCGGCTGCCACTAGGCAGGGAACTCACCTCCCCGGACTCGTGAAACCGAGGACACCTCTTCGGCGTGGCCTTTCTCGACGCCATGCCGTCCCGGGCGCCTCCAGCAATGGCGCGGTCCTCGGAGCCCCCTGCACTCCTGGTAGGCATGCCGCCCGCCCGCATCAGAGGAATATGGCCTTGTAACAGATGTGGACTTGGCCCGGACACAGACAGGCGGACATGTTGTTACTCAACCACCACACGTTTATTTACAAAACTATTTACACAAATATTGGTCACACAGACACAGTCCTGTGATCAAACCCCAACAATCACTCAGTCCTGGCCACAAATGCCTTCTTTGGGCTGCCTCCACACCTCCTCTGTGCTTCGTCCTGCCTCCTCCCAACTCCAGCGCTGAATGAATGTAGACGGCCCCTTTTATACAGTCCCCGGATGAGCACCAGGTGTTCCCAGCGTTCCTTGCTTGGCCACGCCACAGCGTGGCGGAAGTGCCAGCTGTCCTCCCTGCAGCTCTACAGGTGTCACCCTAAATCTTCCCCCCAGCACTTCCTGGTGTGGTGGAAGTGCTGGGGCAACAGGTCCCCAAGGCATTGGGGTACCTCCTAGTGGTGACCACGGGCCCCTACAGGGTAGGGCTTCCATGCCCTCAACCCGTGGCCCCAGAACAACCAGGAAGGCGGCCCCCACGTGATCCAGGGTGGGCTTTGACCCTCTTCCGGTCCCTCACGGCGTCCCAGCCCTGTCGTTGCCCCTGGCATCCCTGACAATATATACAGTGGGATGCAAAAGTTTGGGCAACCTTGTTAATAGTCATTATTTTCCTGTATAAATCGTTGAAATGTCAGTTAAATATATCATATATGAGACACACACAGTGATATTTGAGAAGTGAAATGAAGTTTATTGGATTTACAGAAAGTGTGCAATAATTGTTCAAACAAAATCAGGCAGGTGCATAAATTTGGGCACCGTTGTCATTTTATTGATTCCAAAACTTTTAGAACTAATTATTGGAACTCAAATTGGCTTGGTAAGCTCAGTGACCCCTGACCTACATACACAGGTGAATCCTATAATGAGAAAGAGTATTTAAGGGGGTCAATTGTAAGTTTCCCTCCTCCTTTAATTTTCTCTGAAGAGTAGCAACATGGGGTTCACAAAACAACTCTCAAATGACCTGAAGACAAAGATTGTTCACCATCATGGTTTAGGGGAAGGACACAGAAAGCTGCCTCAGAGATTTAAGCTGTCTGTTTCCACAGTTAGGAACATATTGAGGAAATGGAAGACCACAGGCTCAGTTCAAGTTAAGGCTCAAGTGGCAGACCAAGAAAGATTTTGGATAGACAGAAGCGACGAATGGTGAGAACAGTCAGAGTCAACCCACAGACCAGCACCAAAGACCTACAACATCATCTTGCAGCAGATGGAGTCACTGTGCATCGTTCAACCATTCGGCGCACTTTACACAAGGAGATGCTGTATGCGAGAGTGATGCAGAGGAAGCCTTTTCTCCGCCCACAGCACAAACAGAGCCGCTTGAGGTATGCTCAAGCACATTTGGACAAGCCAGCTTCATTTTGGAATAAGGTGCTGTGGACTGATGAAACTAAAATTGAGTTATTTGGGCATAACAAGGGGCATTATGCATGGAGGAAAAAGAACACAGCATTCCAAGAAAAACACCTGCTACCTACAGTAAAATATGGTGGTGGTTCCATCATGCTGTGGGGCTGTGTGGCCAGTGCAGGGACTGGGAATCTTGTCAAAGTTGAGGGACGTGTGAATTCCACTCAGTATCAGCAGATTCTGGAGACCAATGTCCAGGAATCAGTGACAAAGCTGAAGCTGCGCCGGGCTGGATCTTTCAACAAGACAACGACCCGAAAACACTGCTCAAAATCCACTAAGGCATTCATGCAGAGGAACAAGTACAACATTCTGGAATGGCCATCTCAGTCCCCAGACCTGAATATAATTGAAAATCTGTGGTGTGAGTTAAAGAGAGCTGTCCATGCTCAGAAGCCATCAAACCTGAATGAACTAGAGATGTTTTGTAAAGAGGAATGGTCCAAAATACCTTCAACCACAATCCAGACTCTCATTGGAACCTACAGGAAGCATTTAGAGGCTGTAATTTCTGCAAAAGGCGGATCTACTAAATATTGATTTCATTTCTTTTTTGTGGTGCCCAAATTTATGCACCTGCCTGATTTTGTTTGAACAATTATTGCACACTTTCTGTAAATCCAATAAACTTCATTTCACTTCTCAAATATCACTGTGTGTGTCTCCTATATGATATATTTAACTGACATTTTTTATCATAACAACCAATGATTTATACAGGAAAATAATGACTATTAACAAGGTTGCCCAAACGTTTGCATCCCACTGTACATATATATATATATATATATATATATGGGCTAGGGAGCACCAGAGAGCACCACTTCTGTCCTGGGCAAGTCGCCCAACTGTCTTTTGGGGCCTCTACAATATATATATCTATACTAATAAAAGGCAAAGCCCTCACTGACTCATCACTAATTCTCCATCTTCCTGTGTAGGTAGAAGGCTGAAATTTGGTAGGCTCATTCCTTACAGCTTATTTACAAAAGTTAGACAGGTTTCATTTTGAAATTCTACGCATAACGGTCATAACTAGAAACCTACTTATGTACATATATACCGCCCATAGCCTGCAGCTGCGTCCCTCATCGTCACACCTCCCACGTAATTGAGTGCCTGCCCATATAAGGCCGTCTGTCACCGGCAATCCAATAGAAACACTCTGCCGCTAAATATTCGTGGGTGAAGGACTGCGGTTATGCAGACGAAGATAAGATGGTCAGGGTGGTGTTTGGCACAAACTCAGCGAAACAGAGAGAGAAACTTTTAAGTGCCGGGTCTTAGCTAACATTAAATAAAGCCGTGGACATCGCACAAGATAGCACAAGCATAGCTGAGAACCTTCGATGCAAGTACTCCGAGTGGCTCACGTGAACTGACTGTGAACGCAGTACGCAGACAAAAAGCAACAGCTCCAAAGAGCGCTGAACAAAAAACGCATTACACAATTGAGAAGGCAGCAAAAGAATATGAAGCGAGTGACACATACAAGCATATTCATAAGTGCAGTTACTGCGGAAACAAAGCACCAGGTGGAAAAAGTCAATGTCCAGCTAAAGGAAGACAATGTAAAAAAACCCGTGCATGCAGTGTGTGATGTCTCAAATAAAGAGGAAGACGAGCTGTTTATTGATGCAGTAAGAAAGGAATCCATGAATGAAACCTGATATCTTTACAATGGTTGACAAACACGGAATGTAACTTGAACATAACACATCCTCCAAATACGAACCTGATTGAAAGAAATAATGACAATCAAATCCTTGATGACAGCAACACTCATAACAGTCACAAAGCAATTACATTGACAATCATGTTACGTTATTTTTAAAATGTTTCCTTTTCTTTTTCATTACTTCTTTAACAAACTACTTCTCCCTAAGCGGGTATTTTGCTCGTATATATATATATATATATATATATATATATATATACTGCTCAAAAAATTTAAGGAACACTTTAGTAGCAGAGGACGTTGTTAATCAGTTTCAGCTGCTTTGGCGTTATTGAAATTAACAACAGGTGCACTGGAGGGGCAACAATGATACGACCCCCAAATCAGGAATGGTTTAACATTGGAGGCCAATGACATTTTTCCCTCCACATCTTTTCTGATTGTTTTTTCACTTAGCTACGGTCAGTGTCACTACTGGTAGCATGGGGCGATACCTGGACCCTACAGAGGTTGCTGAGGTAGTCCAACTTCTCCAGGATGGCACATCAATACAAGCCATTGGCAGAAGGTTTGGTGTGTCTTCCTGCACAGCTTCAAGTGCATGTAGGAGATTCCAGGAGGCAGGCAGTTGCTCTAGGAGAGCTGGACAGGACCGTAGAAGGTCCTTAGCCCATAAGCAGAACCGGTATCTGTTCCTTTGGGCAAGGAGGAACAGGATGAGCACTACCAGAGCCCTACATAATGACCTCCAGCAGGCCACTGGTGTGAATGTCTCTGACCAAACAATCAGAAACAGACTTCATGAGGGTGACCTGAGGACCTGAGGTCCTCCAGTGGGCCCTGTAATCACTGCCCGGCACCGTGGATCATGATTGGCATTTGCCATTGAATACCAGAATTGGCAGGTCCACTACTGGCACCCTGTGCTTTTCACAGATGAGAGCAGGTTCACCCTGAGCACATGAGACAGACGTAGATACGTGAAAGGGTCTGGAGAAGCCATAGAGAACATTATGCTGCCTGTAACATTGTTCTGCATGACTGGTTTGGTGGTGGGTCAGTGATGGTCTGGGGAGGCATATCCATGGAGAGACCTGCAGACCTCTACAGGCTAGTCAATGGCACCTTGACTGCCATCAGGTGCTGGTGCAGTGGGTCCTAGGTTCGTTCTGGTGCATAACAATGCCTGACCTCATGTGGTGAGAGTATGCAGGCAGTTTCTGGAGAATGAAGGAACTGATACCATTGACTGGCCTCCACGCTCGCCTGACTTAAATCCAATAGAACACCTCTGGGACATTATGTTTTGGTCCCTCCAAAGCTGCCAAGTGACACCTAAGACTGTTCAGGAGCTCAGTGATGCCCTGGTCCAGATCTGGGAGGAGATATCCCAGGACACCATCCATTGTCTCACTAGTAGCATCCCCTGAGTATGATTTTGAGTTGCTGCAATGAAATTTCGGCAAAATGGTCTAGCCTGCCGCATCATTTTTTCACTTTGATTTTCAGGGGGGGTCAGCTCTCAGTATTTGATAATGTTAATTTCCATCAAATGATGTGGTATCCTTTCATTCCTAACACATTACCCAGTCCTTATCAGTAGATATGCAGAGTGATTTTTTCCCCTTTGAGATATGGTGTTTTTTCAAGGTGTTCCTTTAAATTTTTGAGTAGTTTATGTAAATATTAGTGTAGTAAGGGTTTGTAAATCTGCTGTATTCATTTCTTAGCAAAAATTGTCACTGTTGTCATTGAGCATGATATCAGCAGCAAACATTTTAACATTTCTTTTACTGATTAGCATTTTAGATAACAGTGATTAATTTACTTTTAAAAAATTTTTTAAATTTACTTTTAATATTTTTTCCTTGTTGTCTTAGTTAAGAATAAAGAAATTTCTAATAATATTACCTTAACATTTTTTCCCCTCCCCATTAGAAAGATTAGATAAACTATTACATAACGGAAGGTCTGAATTTATTCACTTCCTGTTTTATCTATCACATCATAATACTGTTGCTACACATTTTTGCCACCAGTCCACACTTCTGGTACCACATGTTGCTAGACTGGGTTTGGCGATACAAAAAAGACAACATATAATGCAACAAAAAATGCAAAAAAAACCTACTGTCTTTCTTATTTTTCAAAGAAATTTACCAAGAAAATGCAATTTTTGAAGAGGTATCTCAAATAAGGCACATTGTACAGATTTTTGAAATGTGTAAATGACCCTTTAGGAAGCATTGGTGTATTAGCAAACTCATCTGTCTTAAAACAGAGAAAGATTCTGTGTGACTTTAAACACAATTAGTTAAATATTTTATATTTATCTTGAGAGAGATCACTTCACTCTGCTCTTCTTTTGCTAGTTCAACACCTGCTTGTGACAGCAAAACAGATTGCCAATGCAACTTGGTCAAACATTGGGATAGGTGCACACGCAAGCTGCTGGTATGCCCTCTCAATTCTAAATGCTTCCTGGCAGTATATTAACTGTAAAAGCTAAAAAAAAATGTATGAGAAAATGAATTATGTAGGCTTAGTGTGAATAAATTTCTACTCAGTATTTACAGTTCATTGCTCTAAAAATAACTTCCTGGCTGTATTATGTGCAAGTTATAATGAGATCATGTGTATATTTACAGCAAGAGTGAACCGTTCAAGAGAACAGTTTTGAAGAAACTGAGAAATGTTGACATTCCTGATCAAGTAAGTAAATGCAGCAAGACAACCTAAATGATGACTCATGTTCATAATAATTCATATCACCAAGCCATTATTATCATGTGTGTTGACATGGCAAACATATTAAACCTCAAAAGTGAGGAGTATGATTAATAGTCTCTGTTTTAGTTCCCTCTTAAGAAGGCCAATGCTGCGTACATTGATTGCGTAACTTTTTTATTTTTAATAACTTAGCTGAGGGAATTGGCCGTCAGGTCCAGAATATCTCAGTTAAGCTTCAGATCCATGAAGCCCTCTGTCCTGGATGCTATTAACTGACTGTTGAGGCACTACATTCAGTTTCATCATGGTGTTGGTGTACATACATGAAACATAATATGTTTTTGCCAACATAAAAGGCAATTTGCAACAGTGTCCAGTTTTCCTAACGTAATCAGAACAATTGACAGCATTCATATTGTAATAATGGCACCTAGATAGAATAACACTGCTTTCATTACCCATAAGCAGTTATATTCTATTAATGCACAAGTTATCAATGATACTAAGATGCGACTGACAAATGCCAGCACTTGGGGACCTCGTGATCAACTCATGATTCATTTATTTTCAGGCAGGCAGCTGTGAGGCATCAGTGCCATCATACTGATCATAAATGAAATTCATTTAGTATTTTCTAATTACTGTTTTGCTTTCATTTTAACTTTTTCTCATATTTCATATATGGAGGAAGTAAAAATGTTTTAACAAAAAAAGAGAAAACATTGGGTTTCCAACAAAAAGCATTTTAATTCCCTGGAGCATTTCTGGGTATGTTTAGAAAGATGTAAATTTATGGTAAAATAGTTTTGTGCATGGTATACCTTGAGGACTATTTGTGGATAACTAGCATTTGTTAGTTTTAAGAGCTGATTCAATAGAGCTGATTAGGTTTTGAGTGAATTCCAACTCTTCCGTTTCAAGCTTTTAAATTTCAGTGTTTTCAAAGCTGATACGAAGAACAGTCAAACTACTTCTTAGATGTTTAAAAAAAACATTGATCTGTTTGCTTAGGATTTCCCTTTAAAGTGGACTTAAATGTGAAAAATAAATTTCAGTGGATCTGCATTTTTCATTTAGTTAGGTAAATGCACACAATATGCTGTATTCATGCTGTAAGGATGGAGAAAGTCATGCCGGCCATATTAGATTTTATTTTGATTTTCATAATTGGAACTCAGACTTATTACAACCTGTAAAAACGATTTTCACCAATATGTTTAGTTCATACTTGATTAATAGGATAATGCCAATAAACATTTAAGAAGCAGCACAAGTAATTTTGTGCAAACCTGCTTTAAAATCCAGCCTTATACTTCACTGCCAAATCTAAACAAGTAAGCCTTTCAAACTGCACCTTAATGATATGGATTTCATCTTCTGCCACTTATTTATTCCTCTATTGTATTTTCTTTTGCCTTCTTTTAGTTTTTCTCTTGTGATTCTGTTAATACAGAAGTTTAATGGCATTTTTCTCCTGTTTATGGTGCATTTTTAGGTGTTTTCAGATGTAATGCGCAAAGTTCCTATTGCAATAGCCATGTTTGTCTCTCTATCTGTCTGTTTGTCTGCTTGTCCACATGAAACAACTCAGCCCTCCATGGACCACTTTTGTTAACATCTGCTCCACTTATTCTTTAAAGAAATTGTCAAGACTGTTCAGAGACTGTTTCAGATATCTCAAACATATTGCTCTGTACAAACTTTTAAAATTTCTAAATTTCCCATTGAATAGCATTGTCAAATTTGTGAACTCATCTCTCATAAAAAAGAGATTCGTATTGTGTGACTTCAAGAAGTTACTATGAAAAGCACCAGCCAGACTGCAGTGCATGATAATGAGATTTCAGAAGAATATCCTTCAAGTCAAGTACAAGAGCATGCTTATTTTTTAAGGAAATTGTCAAGGCAGTTCCATTTTTGTTCAGATATCTCAAATATATTGCATTGGCAAATTTGTGAAGTTGTCTCTCTTAAAATGGAGAAATGTTCTATGTGACTTCAAGTACAAACTGGTTTACTGTTGCAATTTTATCTTGACAGCAGGTTGCTTGAATTTGTATAGTTTCCTCTTTTACTCGTCTGATGCCCAATGCTAATGAGTCAGATGCCAGGAAGAGTGTGTTTGCACAAGCAGCTCACTATGCAGCACCCTTGCCCTGCTCCTTTGTGGAAGTTAGCAATAGAAATGCAAAAATTGCAAATTGGAAGGGAAAGCATATACACTATAAGGCAATCAGAGAAACTAAAATCTATAGATTATATTATTGTAAATAAAAACAACATGATTAACTTGCAGCTAAATGGTTTTTGAACTAATTAATTATGTGGGAAAGGTGGAGCTGTCCTAACTGATATAAACACAGGACAAGTTTAAAAATGGAACTGCAGTTGATATGTGGGCAGAAGATTAAAGTTGCTGGGGATACAACAAGGACTAAAGTGTTAAAGATGTTAGTGTACTTTACATGTTGTTTCCTGGAAGTATCAGTGCTGTGTAGTGATGGGTGTTACTTGTAGAATGTATCAGTGTTTGAAGTAAAGACAGTATGCGACTGGCTGGCTACTGTTATTGTGTGTGTGCTTTGCATATATTACATGGTGTCAGAAGTTTGAAGCTTCTGTAACAATACAATACAATACAATACAATACAACACAATTTATTTTTGTATAGCCCAAAATCACACAAGAAGTGCCACAATGGGCTTTAACAGGCCCTGCCTCTTGACAGCCCCCAGCCTTGACTCTCTAAGAAGACAAGAAAAAACTCCCAAAAAACCCTAGTAGGGAAAAAATGGAAGAAACCTTGGGAAAGGCAGTTCAAAGAGAGACCCCTTTCCAGGTAGGCTGGGCGTGCAGTGGGTGTCAAAAAGAAGGGGGTCAATACAATACAATACAATACACAGAAGAGTACACAAGTAATCCTCAATACAATATAATAGTAAAATAAAAATATTATAAAGTACAGAGTTATTATATAATAGGATTTGAATTTGTTTATAGTCCTGGAGACCTCAGCCATCAAGCTGCCTGCTCCTATTGGCCATTCCACAGCTGAGACAGCGCTGGGCCAGCCAATCCGATGAAAGGATCCCTCTACCTGATGATTCCTGACAGAAATGATAACAGAAAGGATAGCCAAAAAAGAAAACATGGAGCAAATGAAACCTCATGCTCTAAACTTAGAAGAAAAGTTAACATAGAATTGGAGAGCATGGATTCAGAAATTTCAGTTATATCTTGTCGCAAGAGGTCTGTTGGAAAAGTCTGATAAAATTAAGTGAACCAGATTTCTGCATGTAGCCTTAGACCACACAATAAAGGCATTTAATAAATTCAAATATGATGATGATGCAGATGACTTGGATGTATTGAAAGAACTATTCCGAAAGTACTGTGAACCTAGAAAAATCCTGATGTACTGAGGCATTTGTCTTTTACAAGAGTTCAAGGTAGTCAATTGATGTGTATGTAATAGACCTTAAGAACAAAGCAAAGGAATGTGAACCTGAACAACTTACTGAGTTTCTAATCAAGGATAGAATCGTATGTGATCAAGTGTGAGGCAGATTGCTGTCCAGTTCTATAGATCTCTGTCATGCAAGCAAAGTAAGTCAGAGCCAGTAGAAAACACTACTGGATAAAGCGGATATTCCCATCAACATGGTTAACAGGCAAAAGAAACTAATAAACAAGCAAAAAGAGAAAGAGCACACGCTGCCAGAAAATGAAAAGACATAGAGGAAATGTAGTAGATGTGGGCAAAGACAAGTGTCAAGAACGTGTCCAGTGTTCGGTCAAACTTACAGATGTGTCACAAAAAAAATAATTTCACAAATAATGTAAGATCACCATTCAGAGGGACAGACAACGCATGATCCATGAACCAGAAAGTGTAAATGATGGTACCGTATGTGTCAAGGTCTCTCACAGAGTGCGAATAAAGGTATGCACAAATTGAAAAGCAGCTGTTGGCAAAAGTATATGGCCATGAAAAGCACCAGCCAGATCGCAGTGCATGATAATGACACTTCAGATGTATAGCCTTTAAAACAAATGCAAAAAGGGCAAGGAAATGTTGCTGATGCTCTGAGAATATCACGCCTTAGATAAAACTATGCAAATACTGAACATGAGCTGGATGTGAACAATATCGTTCATCAATTACCCATTTTTCAGGAAAACCTGCAGCAATTCAAAACAACTACTTGTGAGGATGAAGTTAAAACTGGTTTATTGAAGCAGTGCATATAGAATGGCCAGATTCATTGACTCAAATTCAAAAGAAAATAAAATAATATTGGACCTTTAGGGAAGACCTCACATATGAAAGATATCTTCTTTTCAATGGCTCAGAATTAGTAAATATTAGAAAAAAAATCCATCAAACTCTCGTAGGAGTAGCAAAGAATGAACAAGAGACATATTATTCTAGCCTGGTATGGCAAGACACACTGAGGAAGTTTTGGAACTTGTGCTATATGTAATATGCATAGTCTTTCGAAACAATAACTATAGAGCAGGGGTCGCCAACTCTGATCCTGGACGACCACCGTGGCTGCAGGTTTATTCTAACCCTTTTCTTAACGAGTGACCTGTTTTTGCTTCTAACTAACTTCTTTTGAACTAATTTTAATTGACTTGTTCTTGAAGACTCAGACCCTTTAATTGTTTCTTTTTCCTTAATTATCAGGCAAACAATAATGAGATACAAAATGAGCCAAAACAACTGATGTCCATCATACAATATCTGAAAATAAAGTAAGATAAAGGTCTCAGGAATGTCGATCTGCTCAGGTCTCCAAAACACTTTAACAGTGCTCTTAGAAAAGAGAAAATCAACAATGTCATAAATGTCTGCTAATGCACCACAAGAGCAACAACAAGCCGCAAAATTAAAGAACGAGTTTAATTAACAACAAGAATCAGCACCTCATTAAGCAGCTGGTTGGAGTGAAATTGGTTGGAGTTTGAGGCCCTCACTTAGTTGGTCTTCTGTTGGCTCACTCACTTCACATTTCATTTCTGTTTGGGTGCCATTTAAAAAAAGAAATGAAGCAATTCAGAGGAGCGATGAAAAAATTCAGAGGAACAAATCTTAAAAAAGCAATTCAATTAAAATGAATTCACAAGAAGTTAATTAGCAGCACAAACAGGGCACTCATTAAATAAAAGGGTTAGAATGAAAACCTGCAGCCACGGTGGTCCTCCAGGACTAGACTTGGCGACCCCAGCTATAGAGAGTCACAGATGTCTTATCTAGGTCCATAATGACACTAGGGAAAAGATAGGGGTAGATCTAGAACTACCTCTGGGCGTAGGCAGTCTAGGCAAATACCTAGGGTGCCCTCTAGAGGGCAGGGCACATTACTGCTGCTTCATGTAGAGATTCCTATCTTTATTTTGTTTAGAAAAATTTGTCTGGACCAAATCAGAACACAAAGAAATGTTTATCTTGTGCAGCTCAGCAGTGCCTTTACTATCTGCATTAGGCACAGCCTGAAACAGCCTTCAACGATGCAACATTATTTTAAATAATACAGACCTATGAACACTCAGTCTCAGAGCGAATCTCCGATTATATTGTTTAATATTATTTTCACATGCTAGTGATGTTAGGTCTTAACGTCTGAAGGTGTACAAAGTCCAACAATAACATGAACATCAGAAAAAAGCTATTATCTTTAGTAGAATTTTAAATGTGATGCATTAAATTTAATGAGTATGACTCATGTAACAATTCTGTGTTAGATTCAAATCACATTCAAACCCGATCTGTTTTGGTTTTCTCAGACATTTCAATGATGTGCAGATGAGGCCTGAAGGTCTATGGCAAATAAATTGGTGCCCTCCAATGTTCCATGACTGTCGGGTTACTGCCTTGATTGAAATGCTGCTGGGAAAGGGTCCAACTTCACGTGACCCTGAAATGAAACAGGCAGCTTCAGAAATTAGATCAATGTTAGCTTTCTGGATCTGAAATACAGTAATGTGTAACTAGACCTATATTTTCAGTAAAGGAAATAAATGTTTATTGCAACAAAAACAATTATTTTTCAACTCTAATGCATCAAGTATGTTCATAATTTAATATTTTCTATAAACATGGATTTTTGTAGCAAACACACATACACACACAAACATATATATAAATATATAATTATAAACATTATTTTTATTATTATTATTATTCCTTTATTTACTAAAGTAGAGTGATAAAGATCAATAATATAAGGCTATGTTAAATTGTATATATTTTGTTTTAAATGAAATACAGTATTTTAAAACTATAAACTGAACAAATTGTCAGTTTATACCATTTAAAGGTTGCAATATTAAATGTCTTTGAAAGAAAAAAATCTTATATAACAAAAATGTGTCTCATATGCTGAAAGCAGCATGATGGTTTTGCAGAATATTTTAAATTAGTTTTCAGTGCAAACATAGAGAACACTTTAATAAAAAATAATTCTGATTGTTGCATAACCATTAAATACCTTCAGGAATAGTGCCAATAACAGAAACAATTTCTTTGCATTTCGGAGGAGCATGTACTCCTTTGCCCTTTGTTTCAATGCTTTATTGCTGTTGTAACACTTGACCATTGTTGTTCATGTTGTTCTAGAAGTTCTCTGCAGCTTATCCTTGAGCTTCATGGTGGTAAAATTTAAAAAGACCATTTTTCTGCAGACCAACTCCATAATGCCTAAAGCAGCATCAACTCTAACAACAATAATAAAATAGGAAGAACTGCAGCATCATCTGTATTTAACAGCTGGAATACCCAGACCAGAATTTGAGCCTAACCTATAACCACTGCACCACTATGCCTCCCATTTAATCACCTAGCATGCCTCTTTTTCACAAAACGTGAATCTTTTAACAAAAATCAATTACATTTCTAATGACCATCATTATTTTTTACCATTTCACAGATTATAAATCAGATTTATGGACATACAGTATTTTTGTAATTAGTAAGAGGCAATGAACCATGTAAAACCTGTGTAATATTTTTCAGTAAATCTGCAGTATCTAACCACATGTCAAGCACCAAATTACCATAACAAGTTGGACTACTTCAGGAAGAGGAGTAATTATACTGGATTCAGAATTTTTTAAAAGATAAATTTGTCATTTTTTGTCCATCAATCTGCACTCAGTAAACCAAAATGACAATGTGAAAACATGTTTTCAGAAATATATGCAAATTTATTAAAAAGCAAAAACTGATATCTTTCATTCATATTAAGCATTCAAGCCCTTAATTCAGTACTTTTTTTATAAGCACCCTTGGCAGCAATTGCAGTTTCAGTTGTTCTTGGGTAAGTCTCTTTAAGCTTTGCACACCTGGATTGATGCAGTTTATGCCATTCTTTCCGGCATGTTCACTCAGGCTCCTTTACATTAAATGGGAAGCCTCAGGTCTCAAGATGTACAATAGGAGTAAAAGTCTGGATTTTGGCTGGGCCTCTCAAGGACAGCCAGACTCTTGTCCCAAAGCCACTCCAGCATTTTCTTAGTGTATGCTTCAGGTCATTGTCATGTTGAAAGGTGAACTATTAGCCCAGTCTAAAGTTGCATGCACTCTGGAGCAGGATTTCTTCAAGGATCTCTCAGTATTTGGCTACATTCATTACTTCCTCTACTATGACTAGTCTCACCTTCCCTGCCGCTGAGAAGTTCTCTCACAGTATAATGCTGCCATCACTATACTTCACTGTGGGGATAGTTTTAGGTAGGTGATGAGCAGTGCCTTGTCTTTGCCAGACATAGTGATTGGAGTTTAATTTTTGTCCCATCAGACCAGGATATATTTTTTCTCATGCTCTCAGAGTCGTTTCAGTGCTGTTGGGTAAACTCTAAGCAAAATAAAGCCACTCTACCATAAATGCCTGTTTGATGGAATTTTGCTAAAAACTTGTCCTTCTTATAGGTTCCCCCATTCTGGCAGAGGAATTCTAAAGCTCTGTAATAGTGACCATTGTGTATTTGGTCACTTCTCTGAATAAGGCCCTGCTTTCCCGATTACTCAGTTTAGCCAGACAATCAACTCTATGAAGTGCCCTGGTGGTTCCAAACTTTTTCCATTTCACAGTTATTGAGGCAACAGTGCTCTTGGGAATGCTTATAATCTGTATAAATGGCTTTATACCCTTGCTCTAATCTATGCCTTACCACAATTTTATCATGGAGGTCTACAGAGAGTTTTTTGGTCTTATTGGCTTAGTTTTCGGTCAGGCATGCAGTGTGAATTATGGGACCTCATAAACAGGTGGGTGTGTCTTTCTAAACAATGTCCAGCCAATTCAGCTTTTCACAGGTGGACAACAATCAATTTCTACACACACCTCAAGGATAATTAAAGCAAAGTGAGACACCTGACCACAATTTGGAATGCCATATTAAAGAGTCTTATATTACTTATATTAATGAGAGATTGGAGTTTTTACAAACCTTTCTAACAAAATATTTTCACCTTTTCATTATGGATTATGGTAATACTCCAAAAGTCACGTTTTAAAAGGTTCAATAATTAGCATATGCATGTGAGAGAAGAAAAAAAAATAGCTTTTTTATTTTTAAAATATAAAATCCTTATATGAGCAGTTTTATTCAGCATATCTCCTCTAGAGTGGCCATATGGCTTGAAGGCTTTAATTTCTCAAATTATAGCCCGCTAAGTTTCTAAGAAAAACAAGAGGAATTAAAACCAAGCTCCTTTCATTCCATGTGCAAAATAAAATTTTGAAATTCCAAAGACCAAGGTATGTTAATAAAACCTCCCAGGCTAGATTTTCCTACATCGGAAAAGACTATATGCATTAAAATACTGATTTCATATCTTTTACTCTGACAGAAAACAAGAGAGGAGGACTAAATCTGATACTTTGGCTGTCATTTTTAGTGTCCAGTTATTACTACTTGTCACATGGGAAATAGAGAGGGTTTATTTAGTTGTTTATACAGGGCCAAGAGAGCATGAGTTTGCTCATGTGAAATCTTGTTATTTGCATAATATGTGCAGATAAATAAAACACCTATTTTCTTATTTTACAGATGCCTGGTGATGCACTCCCCTGTAATTCCTAAATGTAGCAATGACCTTGTCATTTCCACAGCTGTTTAACAAGTTTGAAGTGATATTTGACTGAAGGTTGTTGCTGCAGTACATGGGTAAATGTGAATTTATTTGTGTGAGATCCACTGTAACTACGTGAAATAGTATTTCAATATTAGAATATACCACTTGTGTAGTTGAATACTTAAAAAAAAGAAAAATGCATGGTATTCATATTAGTAAATATATAAAAAATTTAAAATAATGCTCTTTTTGGCTTGAGTGGACAGAAGAGCTGGCATCCTATTGGTCCATTATAAGGGAAGGGCACATTAGGGGCCAATTTGAACTTTCAAACTCCTCACTGGCAAATAATTTTTCTCTGTCTATTAGTGGGTGTCATTATGGTTATCACAACAAAGTCAAAAAAGAGAGAGAGTAGGCCACCAAAAAAAAACTAAACAAAAGGCCCGACTTGCCCCTTAATTCTAGTTCGAGCCCCCTGGAAAGGTCATGCTCCTACGATACCTAGCCCAAAATTCAAAAAGCAGACTTTGAATCTGAACCAAAATGGGACCAAGCCTTTCAAAGTTCAAAGAATTTCAAAATGTCCCCAAATATCAGAAATATAAATTGAAAAAACAAAAAAAGTGATAAGAATTTTCCTTGAATATTTAACAGTTAAAAAAAACTGATTTACACAATGCAAGGCAGTAAAAAGAATAAAAATAAATCAAACAAATTCAAATATCACAAAACAGAAGAGAGTACCTTATAATCAAAATGCTGGGGTTAATCTAAATGTAAAAATTGCAATCATAAACCAAACAAAGGATTCCAACCAAATCAAAGACAAATTTTTCTGTCAAAACAACAGCTTTGCCATTTATACTGCAAGGTGCACTCCCTCAGCTGCCTAATCAAGTGGCCCCATGTCCTTGGGCGCCACAAATAAACACCACATATATTCTTAACAAAATACAAAACAGCAAAGTAATTAATAAATTACACAATACTACATGACAGTTATATACAACAAGTGCTACATAGTACTAGAAAAGGGTGTATTATTAGTGTTCTGAAAGTAAATCTGAAATATTTACCCAGAATTCCCAGATGTAGGAAACTCAAACTCCACAAACGGCTCCAGGTTGTCTAACTGGGAGAACAGAGGCTTAGAGGACTAGGAGAATAATCTGAAGCTTACAAGGAGCAGTATTATCATCATACAAGGACCAAGTTAGAACCAGCAGTCCGGCCTGATTTGGACTGTAATTAGACCTACAATGCAGTTGTATAGGCTACTCTTATCTAGTGTTCCAGTGAGTTTAAAATTGAGAAGGGGTGTTGGGTAAACGCTCATCAGCAGGAAAAATGTAGTGAGGATCTTAAGAAACATAGAGAGAATTAATAGAACTGAACTTTTAATTATTGACAGCACCAAGAAAAGTGAGGACTTTAGAAATAAACTTGAACACCTAGGCTTAAATACCAAGCCAGAAGTTAAAAAAGCAACCTAGGTATTTTAATAGATTCTGAATTAAAATTCAAATAGCGTATTATTCATATTTAAAAGACTGCTTTCTTTTAGCAAAGAAATATTGCAAAAGTTAGATTTCTACTGATATGTCAAGATGCTGAAAAATTAATTCATGCTTTTGTTTTTAGCTGACTAGACTACTGTAAGGCATTTCTGTCAGAATTACCTAAGAAAGACATAAATCAAGCTTTGTCTAGTTCAAAACACAGCAGGAAGAATCTTAACTAAGAAAAAACAAACTAAGCCTGTTTCACCAATTTTAACTTCATTACACTGGCTGTTGATATCCTTTAGCATCAGTTTTAATATACTGTTGGTCCTATTAACGATCTTGCTCTGCCTATATTTTGGAGTGTCTCTCATTTTATGTTCCAACTTGCAATCTCAGGTCCTTCAACACTGGTCTGCTCAATATGCCAAGAACCAGAACAGAAATGGTGAGGTGACTTTCAGTGCTTTCACTCCTAAATTACAGAATGCTCTGCCCATAGAAATATGCCAGGCTGCCTCTGTGGAAATCTTTAAAAAAAAATTCTTATCACTCCCTTTAATTTAGCCTTTTCTTAGTCTACCATATATGCATACTTCAATAGATTCAGATTGGGTGTTCAATATTTTGTTTTATAGTAGTTTTATTTAATCAGTGATTAATCCGTTTTCTTTTTTCCTCTGTTTTCTTTTCCAGTTCTCTGTGATGACAAATTGCACTATTGCTGCCAGTCCGTGCTCTCTGCTGCTGCTCACGATGCAGATGAAGATGGCATCTGTAGAACTGGACATGGACTTTAATGTTAATGTTGTTTTATGGCTGTGTATGGACTAGCTGCAGCCTAAACCTGTTTAGGAACTTATCTGGTTTGTTTTCTGGATGCCTGAGCTGTCTGTGGCCTCACCTACAAAATTGGACTGATAGGATATTCATCTGGTTTATGTTTTGGACCTGATCTGCTGCTCTGGTGTTATCCCTCTTGATATTACAGCAGATGAACTCACCATAACTGATGACTTTCTCCTTTCATTTAATGCTAAACTTACTTTATCTATTACTAAGCTTCCCCATCTCATATCTTTCTATATTATTAAGAATATTGACTTGGATTTTTTTTCCTCTGGAATTGATTTCCTCATGGACTTCTATAATTTATCCACCCTTGAAGAATTGGTCTCATACTATAACACTGGACTCAATGGTAATTATCTTGTTCCATTAAAAACCAGATCTGTTTCCTTTTCTTTTTCTGCCCCGTGGTTTACGCCTGAACTTTGACTTCTGAAAGCCAAGGGTAGGCAACTTGAACGGTTACATAAAAAAACTGGACACTTTGTCCACAAAGAGATCCATAAAAATCATGTACTTATTATAAGGATACTATAGCTCAAACCAAATCCAACTATTACACTCAGTTAATTTCTTCGAATAAAGTTAACACCAAGTCATTGTTTTCTTTACTTAATAATATTACACAACCTCCAGACTTTTTACTATATCACCATTACTCGACTGCTTTTTGTAATTCTCTTATGTCCTTTTTTAATGAGAAAATCCAGAGGATACATCAGCATCTTGGTCCAGATTCTCTCAGTATTTCCTCTGAACTACACCCAACTATTCACTCATTTTCCTCTTTCCAGCTTCCCACCTTCTCAGAAATCTCAGATCTCATCCACAAATCTAAGCCATCTACTTGCTAGCTGGAGCCCTTTCCCACAGTTTTGGTTAAAGCCTGCCTGCCTTTTCTGGTCCCTCTTATTTCTGTTATAATTCATTCCTCTCTCACCTCTGGTACATCTTTTAAAACTGCTGCAGTAACTCCAATACTGAAAAAACCTGGTGCAGATCCTACTAACTTCATTAATTTTCACCCTATTTCTAATCTGCCCTTCATCTCTAAAATTCTTGAAACATAGGTGCTATCCAACTTCACTTCCACTTATCTCATAATAATTTGAATAAAGAGTTCCAGTCTGGTTTTTGTCCACTCCACTACACAGTACAGAAACAGCACTTGTTAAAATTACTAACGACTTCCTTATGCCTACTGACTGGTTTAAATACTATTCTCATCCTCCTTGATCTGAGTGCAGCCTTTGATACTATTTGTCATACCACTCTCCTTAATAGATTATCTTTGATTGGCATTACCCACACCCCACTAGATGGGTTCAGATCCTACCTCTCAGGCTGCACTCAGTTCATTCAGCTTAAAACTTTAACATCCCATCCCACCGCTGTTACTTCAAGTGTGCCCCAGGGCTTTGTAATGCGGCCTCTTCTTTTTATTATTTACCTTCTTCCCCTTGGCAGTATCTTTTGTAAATTTAACATTAATTTTTCACTGTTTTGCTGATGACACCCAGCTCTACCTTGCTAGTAAACCCACCTGTTCTTTTCCACCATCTTCACTTATAGACTGTATTGCTGAAATTAAATTCTGGTTTTCTTCAAATTTTCTTAAATTAAACAGTGACAAAACTGAGGTTCTCCTCATTGGTACAAAATCAACATTATCCAAAGCCAATGATCTTTCACATGTTATTGATAACTTCTTTGTTTCCCCTTCACTTCAGGTCAAGTATCTGGGTGTCATCCTTGATAGTACTCTGTCTCTCCAATCTCACATTCCTAATGTCACCCGGTATTCTTACTTCCACCTACATAATATTAATTGCATCCACCCCTCCCTCACTCCCCATACCACTGCCATCCTTGTTCACAGGCTTGTTACTTCTTGTCTGGACTATTGCAATTCTCTGCTCTTTGGTCTCTCTAATAAATCTCTCCATAAGCTTCAGCTGATGCAGAATTCAGATGCTTGCATCATTACTCGAACCCTGTCTATTCACCATATTACGCTGGTCTTGCAGCAGGTTCATTGGCTCCCGATTAAGTTAACAATTGATTTTAAAATTCTTCTATTAACAGTTAAGACAATTCATAACCTCACCCCTCCATACCTGTCCGACCCTCTTCATGTTGCCATTCCCTCCCGTAACCTTAGATCCTCCTCCTCCATCCACCTGACCGTCCCTCTTGCCTGTCTAACCACCATTGAGAGCAGCGCATTCAGCCGTTCTGCTCCCAAGCTCTGGAACTCATTATTTACTGAGTTTAGAAATATTGAATCATTCTCAACATTCAATTGTACACTTAAAACCCATCTGTTCACAATGGTTTTCTTTATGATTACAATGGCTTTGTTTGGTTTTATCTTTTTATATTTTTTGTATTTTCTGGTGCTTTAAGTTATGTTTATAATGTGCTTTTTTATTTATTGTTTGTTTGGTATCCTTGAGTGCTTAGAAAGGCGCCTTTGCATACTGTAAATAGAATGTATTATTATTATTAAGTGTTTTCTCTATAGTTCTGACCATGTTTTGATGCCTAATCCATGTTCAGCCTGCCTGGAAAATGGGATATATAAATAATATTTTTTTGAAGAAATATCCTATTGTACACATATTGTAATGCGTGGAAGAAATTTTAAATTGTCTTCCATCAAAGGCAAAGTTTTCAAGGTTGTTAACGGCTCTGTTTCACTTGATACATACTTTGTATTTCACCTTGTAACAGCAAAAAACAAAGTCAACACAAAATGACATTTGCAGTAAGTAGCTCTTTCAATAATATTATCACTTTGCAAGGGCAAACAAACTTGAAGTCAAAAGAAAACAATAATTAAATCCTCACAACTTTGAGAACTGTATGTATTGTGTGTATAATTTGGAATGTTGAGAGATGCTAGAATTAACATATTCAGTATGATGGACACAGATTATCCCTTGACAAGGATCTATCACACACACATTTCCAGAAAGACAGAAGCACAAAGAACTACTGGAGCTGAGGTGAGCATTACCAGAATATACATCCCAGCCTTGAAAGGTGTGAAAAAAATTATCTATTAGGATAAAAAAATAAAGGAAACACCATCTCAAAAGTAAGGAATTTTTCTAAAGTGTTAACAGTGTTTAGATGATGGAAAATCATCAAATGGGGAGGAGATGGAGAAGCTTAAGTTGAAGGAAGCGAAGGCTCCTCAATGTTATCAACAAAGTATGAGGAATGAAACCATTTGAGATTTCCCAGTTGTGAAGTCATTAATGACATTTCATTTAACACAAAACATAATTAATTACAAACTTTACTTACAAGCTCCTATTCAATGGACAAGATTGCAATACTGTCAATCCTTCTTGGTTCATCATTACACAAAAGTAATTTCTCAAGGATTTCAGACCGTTGTTTTTATAATAACCACTCCACAGTGGAATAACGAAATCTGGACAAGGTCGAAGTCAGCTTTTATTCTTTGGTGGGCTGTGGGGCACTAGAAGCTGGGAGCTGATTGCCTAACGGCCCTCTTGATTTATGTCATTATGCACTCCCACTTTCTGTAACCCTGCACAGTTGTTGCTGCTGTTCTTGGCAATATTGTTACTAATAGTGACATTACAAAAGCAATGCATTTCTTCACAGAATATCTTTGGCCCTGAAATGCCTATGCCTGCTCCTGTTTT
This sequence comes from Polypterus senegalus, assembly GCF_016835505.1. Taxonomy (NCBI): domain Eukaryota; kingdom Metazoa; phylum Chordata; class Cladistia; order Polypteriformes; family Polypteridae; genus Polypterus; species Polypterus senegalus. The sequence goes on from NC_053157.1 coordinate 93,423,491, forward strand.
CCCCTGGTATTGGTGTCCCTGCTCTGGTTAGTCAAATCATTAATTAGTTTACCATTAGTTTTCTTCATGTTTAAATACTGAAGATTATGCTGAAACAGTAAAAAGAGTTTGAGAAGCTCAAGATTGTGATTGTGTTATTCCCCAATTTGCATTAAATTTTCCTTTTTATATACTGGATCTTGTGTTACTTGATTGTAGGTCTTCTATGTTAACTTGTCCTTGGCTTTTGAAAGTGGAGACATGAAATGACGAGGGAGTCTCTGTCATTGGCTAATTTATAAAAATGCTCTCCAGGTATTTTGGAAGGGCTTTTTTGATTGGTTAACTAGATGGACTAGTTTTTCTGTAATGCATTGGCATGTGATTTTAACTTTTGAAAAGAACTGAAGAAACCAAAAATATTTACAGTATATGCTACTCTTCACTAAAGGAGAAAATGCTATAAAAGTATTTCAGCTTGCAAACACTGAAATATTACGAGTTCATATAGCACTCAGGGGTTATTTTTGAGCATGTCGTCTACAAAGACTGAAGAAGGTGATTGCCTTAATGGTTTAGAGCTCACAGCACAGGGGAAACAAAAAGCTAATGGTGTGTGGAGTAGGAAACAGAAAAATGAAAAACATTAAAAAGCTTTGCCCTCTTAGATGGACCCTATGCTAGCAGCTACAGAGAGGACATAATTTCATCTAAAACTTTAGTTGTTACTCTTTCAAATTCAAAACTGCTGTCATAGATTCAAGTGTGGTTGAAACTTTTTTTTTTTTGACTAGGATTAAATTTCTTTGTTTCTTTGATCCGTCCATTTTGCATCATAAAGTTCTTCTTAAAAATTGGTTGAAAAAGATTTTTGTTGAGATAAATACATTGTAGTAAATTTCCTTACATTGTACTTTTCAAAAAACTTCTGACCTTTACGTTTCTTTACTACTTTAAAATGAATTAGAAAATAATTTTTTTGAAAGATGCTCAGGCTTTAGATCATAGTGATTTGCAGAGGGAAAAATATATGAAAAAATACATCAGTTTTAAAATTGGACTAGTGCTGTCAGGCCAGAAGACGTCAGAGATGCAGTACAGCCTTTATTTTCCAGCACTGTGCAAAAAAAAAAAATAAGAAAGAAATGACAAACACTTTAAAGATGTTGAGTGCATTCATCACAGGGCAAAAAGCCAAAAAGTCTAGCCTTTCTCATCCAAAATGTAAGAACTGCACACAAAGGATTGCTATATATTTGCCAGTGAACAGTGAAATTGCCTTTGGTTTCTATAAGTAGCTCGAAAATGAAAGATTTCAAAAATTGTTGTAAGGAATGTCTGCGAGTCATTGGCTGTAAAGAATTTTTCCCTTGACATGTAATGAATTACAGTTTTCTAAAAACTGACATTGTATGTTATTTACCTAAGAGAAGTCCCTTCTCCGTATTCACTAATCACAAATATGCAAAATACTGCATTCTTTATAACTCCTACCTGCTGGACATATACATTGCCATGGCAACTTTTGTCAATATGTCATGTCAACTATTGAGGTTTCCGAGCCAACAACTTTATATTGTATCTTTAATGAGAACAATGTTACAGTCCCTTTTACAACTCACTCAGGGACAATTATTTTCTCCATGAAAACAGTAAACTGTCAGGACCATTTGAAATGCTTAACAAGCTACATCAGCAAAAACAGTTATATAGTGTTCAATATAAACAAGAAGACCATTGTTGAGTAATGTAAGAATCAAAAAGAGGGCAAGTTTGATTTATCAGCATGGAATAAAGCAAAAACGTAATTACTGTAGTGTGAAACACATACTAACACAAACAATTACCCTCATTAGTTAAACGTAGCGTGGAACTTTTAAGAAATGAATATCTTCCTTTGGCACAGAGCTGGTCAAATCAAAACTAAGCACAAATATTTTTTGACTGGATAATAACAAGTATATATCATGAGAAGAGCACATTCATTATAAATAGAGGCAAAGAAGATGGAGGCAATCTGTACCTCCAGCCTGGAGAACAGCATCTGGGCTCCTAGAATTGGATGAATGCCTTTACAGCAATGGTGTAGGGCTTTATCAGAAACGTTAAAGGAAAAAACTGAAAGAAACTGACAAATTAGAAACAAATGGGGCTAAAAGAAATATAAGTAATTAAAGTGTGAATTGAGGATGAAATACAACTCATACCTGGAAAAAAATAGCCAAGGACTGGTCATTCGCAAAGCGAAAAACAAAGGTAATGCCTGTGTAAGAGGCTAAAAAATTAAAATGTTTTTTAGCACCTGAAATAAACTAAATGCTTGCTACATTACTCAAACATGAAATTGGAGTACAGTGAAAGCTGTTTGTAGGTAGTCAAAATGTACAGTAATGTCAAAAGAACTAAAAAGAACTTCACAGAATAATTAGCAATTTTACAGTACATTTTAGTAATACTGTACTTTTGTAATAATATATTTGTGTTAGGTTACCCAAAAACAACACCTCTTAGAGGTTTATGAACATCTTTATCATGTATGTATGTAACATGTATGCCACTTTTCAACAATTTCTTAAAAATCTCTTTAATTGTCCATTTTATGAATATAAAGTAATTATTTGTTAACCTTGCCTATGTAGTCACTTAGCAATAAACATAAGCCATTTAAAAAATAATTGATTGAACAATACTATCATTATATTATGATGGTTTTGCTCCTCTGGTTGGATGAAAATAACTTGTGAAAGTTTACATGAAGTAAACATGACATTGTTATTTAAGAAACAACTTAACCAAAATTTATAAAGAAGCACAAAATTAGTCACTTAATGTTTCTAAGAAGAACTTGGGAGAAATGACAGACATATGCCATGAAAGAAAGCACATACTTTTCTGAAGAAGAACTTCTTTCATTAGATTACAACAGATGTTGTATACAAAAACGTGCGGCAGCCATTCCAGGAGCAAGAAAAAAACAAAAGCAGGATGAGACAGTGAAAGGAAAAAGTGCCTGTACATTCCCATACTGTCAGGCTGGATTTGAGACAGACTACAAGAAAAGGATGGATTAGTAGATAAAACCTTAAATAAAGCAAAGCCCAGAACCAAAAAGACAATCAACCGTGTGCCTAAGCCAAATCTAAAATCAGAATCAACAACAAAGAGTCAGTAGACAGGGAACTAAATAAACAGCACTAACAGGAGAGTTTTTAGAAGTATCCACACACTTGGAGAAAGTCAGCATAAATATTGTCACAGTGATGACACCATGTGATGGAACTTCTGAGAAATGTCCCCTAGCAACCCATCAGCAGCAGCACAGTGTAAAAATGGCAGCAAAAATGGCCTGCTTAGCTTCAACACCAGCCTATTATACACCCTCTGATCTAAGGTCAGGCATTTTAACAATTCCTTCTTCCATCCCTTCCTCCTCATCTTTACTAGTGTTCTCTTTTCCCCATGTTAAATTGACGTTGGCTGTGTACTAGCAGTCACTTGGCGCACTTTGTGCTCATTGGCATCATGTTTTATAAGTAAGGGCAGAACATAAACATTGATGAACATTTGTAAGCTTTTCTTTATTTGGAGAAATACTATACTTGATTACCAGGGAAAGATAAATGTTGCCAGCTGATCAGAAAGTTGATTTTTATGATTGTAGCAGCAGTACATTTCAGAATCAGAATCAGAAAGACTCCGAAGGAAGTTACTTATGTTACAACTTAATAACAGACAAGGGACATATTGCACTAAGATCAAGTATACAGTAATTATGTAAATATAAATAAAGTATAATAAATGTAAGTATCAAACTAAAGTACAGAGTGTTGCATCTTAAGTTAATTTTGCACATTTTTAGAACAAATAAGGTTATTCTCGTGTGAAGAGCAGACAATTTATTGCACAAGAACATATAGTATGCTGCACATTTCAAGTACTTGAAACAATTTACCTGGATATCCAATAAAGAAAAAGGGTAATCGCTTAAAGTGTGGGAGAATGACCGGAAAAGGAGTTATAGAGTCTGATGGCTGTGGGGAGGAAGGATTTCCTGTGACGTTCAGTGGAGCACTTGATGCTAGTCAGTCTACTGCTGAAAACACTCCTCTGTCCAACCACAATACTATGAAGTGGGTGATTAGCATTTTCAATAATAGACCGAAGCCTAGACAACATTCTCTGATCTGCCACAGTTTCCAAGCTGCCCAGTTTCTCTCCTACCACAGAGACAGCCTTCTGAATTAGTTTGTTTAGTCTCCTGATGTCTGCCACTTTCATGCTACTCCCCCAGCATGCCACAGCGAAGAAAATGGCACTGGCAACCATGCTGTTATAGAACATCCACAACATAGTGTTGCTGACACTTAAAGATCTGAGCTTGTGTAGGAAATACAGCCTACTTTGACCCCTCTTGTATATGGCCAGCAAGTTCCTGGACCAGTCTAGCTTATAGCTCATATGCACCCCTAGATACTTGTACTCCTCAACGATCTCCACCTCCACACCCCTAATAGACAAGGGAGTGGCTGGAGATCGCGATCTTCTTAAATCAACTACCAGTTCTTTAGGTTTACTGGTGTTGATCTGCAGTTGATTCAACTCACACCAGTCAACAAAACTGTCCACTACCTTCCTGTATTCCATCTCGTCTCAATGTCTTTTACTACTAACTATTGCAGAGTCATCAGAGAATTTCTGCAGATGGCAGCCCTCTGTGTTGTAACTAAAATCTGTAGTGTACAGGGTGAAGAGGAGTGGTGACAGAACTGTCCCTTGTGGAGCACCAGTGCCACACAGCACTGTGTCAGACACAGAGCACTGTAGCCGCACAAACTGTGGCCTTCTCATCAGATAGTCCATGATCCACGAATCTAAGGGAGCATCCACTTGTATTTGTGTTAGCTTACTCCCCAGTCTGGCTGGCTGGCTGGTGTTAAAGGCACATGAGAAATCAAAGAACAATATTTTATGTATATTAATCTGTGCAATGTTGATGTATATGTTGGGATTGTCTCTTTAAACAGTTTTATCCCTCAGCATGGAGGAGTATAAAGGGGTTCCTGTGTAGACAGGAAGTCATTCCTTATTGGCCATATTTAAAGGAAATATGGGAATTACCCAGGAAGAGGTAATACCAAACATGTAGAACAACTGATGAAAGCCAGTGAGAGGATGAAAGAAAGTCAGATGGTAATGGACTACAGTTACACTCAAATGGAGGATTATATGCTAATGTGGCCCTTGAGGATGGGAGTGGAAGCATGCTGCTGAAAACAACATGGTCTAATATGCTATTCGCCTTCTTGTAAAAGGAACTGTCTAGTCTATTTTTAAGGCTGTTCAGTTTGAGCCTACGGAGGACTGGTCTTTATATTTGTTATACGTGTTACAGAGAACTTGTGTTATATGCCTTAATAGGGTTGTTCTATGTGTCTTGTTTATTGAATGTTTGTGAAGTTAGGTTTGTAGACAGTAATATAATAAACTGACTCCATTATCACTGAATTGTACTGACTTTTATTGTCATTGTCACTTATTTATTGTATATATATATATATTGATATTGAGTTAGTATGCACTTTAGAAACTGTGTGCAATGTGGGAAATGTACATTCAATAAAAAAAAAGAAAACTGTGTAAAGTGTCACTGTAAAGATGCCAAAAAATCTCTGCTGACTGCTAATACAGTCTATTTTGAACTAAATATACATTCCACTTGACAAAAATGTTTGCATTTCCATAGAAATATGCAAGCATGGTTGTACATTTTAAAAATTATTTCTGCCAAAAAAACATAGATTCTATTTTAGCTGTTATTTTATGTGCTCAGCTGATACTCACATTTCTCACGCTTGCCTGTAATATTGACATTGCTTCAGTTTCCATTTGTAGTTAAAACTGTGTTTCCATTCTGCCCAGGCAGTATACCTGCAGGGCTGCCTCAGTTGCCATGTGGAAGATTGCCCATTTTATCCCTGGTTCTTCTTGGGTGTTTCAGCTACTAGACTATCCAGGGCAACCAGTACACATGAAAGGAAATACTAGCTCTCTAACATATGTCAATACTGCTAATGCATCCATTTTTAGGTCACTGCTGGTCCCTGCTGCCACCCTGTGTTATCCTGTCCTACTTGTAATATCCCTGTTGACAACCCACTCATAACTACAGTGGGATGCAAAAGTTTGGGCAACCTTGTTAATAGTCATTATTTTCCTGTATAAATCGTTGGTTGTTACAATAAAAAATGTCAGTTAAATATATCATATAGGAGACACACACAGTGATATTTGAGAATTGAAATGAAGTTTATTGGATTTACAGAAAGTGTGCAATAATTGTTCAAACAAAATCAGGCAAGTGCATAAATTTGGGCACCACAAAAAAGAAATGAAATCAATATTTAGTAGATCTGCCTTTTGCAGAAATTACAGCCACTAAACACTTCCTGTAGGTTCCAATGAGAGTCTGGATTGTGGTTGAAGGTATTTTGGACCATTCCTCTTTACAAAACATCTCTAGTTCATTCAGGTTTGATGGCTTCCGAGCATGGACAGCTCTCTTTAACTCACACCACAGGTTTTCAATTATATTCAGGTCTGGGGACTGAGATGGCCATTCCAGAACGTTGTACTTGTTCCTCTGCATGAATGCCTTAGTGGATTTTGAGCAGTGTTTCGGGTCGTTGTCTTGTTGAAAGATCCAGCCCCGGCGCAGCTTCAGCTTTGTCACTGATTCCTGGACATTGGTCTCTAGAATCTGCTGATACTGAGTGGAATCCATGCGTTCCTCAACTTTATCAAGATTCCCAGTCCCTGCACTGGCCACACAGCCCCACAGCATGATGGAACCACCACCATATTTTACTGTAGGTAGAAGGTGTTTTTCTTGGAATGCTGTGTTCTTTTTCCTCCATGCATAATGCCCCTTGTTATGCCCAAATAACTCAATTTTAGTTTCATCAGTCCACAGCACCTTATTGCAAAATGAAGCTGGCTTGTCCAAATGTGCTTGAGCATACCTCAAGCGGCTCTGTTTGTGCTGTGGGCGGAGAAAAGGCTTCCTCTGCATCACTCTGCATACAGCATCTCCTTGTGTAAAGTGCGCTGAATGGTTGAACGATGCACAGTGACTCCATCTGCTGCAAGATGATGTTGTAGGTCTTTGGTGCTGGTCTGTGGGTTGACTCTGACTGTTCTCACCATTTGTCGCTTCTGTCTATCCAAAATCTTTCTTGGTCTGCCACTTCGAGCCTTAACTTGAACTGAGCCTGTGGTCTTCCATTTCCTCAATATGTTTCTAACTGTGGAAACAGACAGCTTAAATCTCTGGGACAGCTTTCTGTATCCCCCTAAACCATGATGGTGAACAATCTTTGTCTTCAGGTCATTTGAGAGTTGTTTTGTGACCCCCATGTTGCTACTCTTCAGAGAAAATTAAAGGAGGAGGGAAATTTACAATTGACCCCCTTAAATACTCTTTCTCATTATATGATTCACCTGTGTATGTAGGTCAGGGGTCACTGAGCTTACCAAGCCAATTTGAGTTCCAAAAATTAGTTCTAAAAGTTTTGGAATCAATAAAATGACAACGGTGCCCAAATTTATGCACCTGCCTGATTTTGTGTGAACAATTATTGCACACTTTCTGTAAATCCAATAAACTTAATTTCAATTCTCAATTATCATTGTGTGTGTCTCCTATCTGATATATTTAACTGACATTTTTTATTGAAACAACCAACGATTTATACAGGAAAATAATGACTATTAACAAGGTTGCCCAAACTTTTTCATCATACTGTATATTTGTAGTATCTGTTGTAAATATTGTGCCTCAAGTAAGAAAAAAGCCATACTTTCGCTTTATGCAGGTGGTTTAGTTACAAGAAAAATACATTTTCTATCAAACTTAAGTCAGAAAGATGCTGGATCAGCTACATATCAGCGGACTTAACGCTCGAATCTCATATATCACAGTATTATACTCCGTATTTTCTCAATCACAAAAGGGAAGACACAAGTCTAGAATTTGCATTTAAACAAGCATGACTTGTGCCGTAGGTGATGAATTTTATAAAGAACAAGAGACACACACTTTGAAGACCCTACATTTTACAATAAAAATGACTTCTTATACTGAGTGATATCACATTACATCAATCCTGACTATATAGAAGAGTTGGTTGTTCCACAGTCTTGTGGGAAAACTGTTGCCTCATTCACTCACATGTTTAAGTAGTTCTGAAAAAATGTTTCTGTTGATTAAATGTGGCTGAAGATGTGGAACAATTATGAAAATTTTATCTGGATTGTAAGATAGTGTCTGTACACCATTAAGACATATTCTGATAACATTATTTCCTTTTGAGACAGTTGAAATATTATCACTGGGCAATTGCTCAGTAGTAAAAATGGGTATCAATGCATTCAAGTGATGATAAGATATCTGGAAGTGGCAAACTTGTGAAAGGCAAATTCATCTAGCAATATAAGGACACTAATCAAAAATTATGTAAAACTTTTTCTATAAAAAAGTAATGAATTAATTTCATTTGTGCAACAAGGGTGTGATATTTTCAGTTAATATTTTTCTGTTACTTTTTCACATTCATAAATATACTATATGTATATAATGTAAATCTGTGTCTGCTATACAAGAATATAATGAATTGTATAGGTGAAGAAGGCATTATTATAAAGTGGCTTTATTGCTCAGTGAAATAAATCTTTGGTCTCTCTCTTTGCAATTGTACTGCACTTTCAAGGACAAAAAAATCGCCTGACTCTGGATTCAATAGAAAATATTGTCAATTAATTTCTTCATTAAAAGAAGGAAAAGTAGTATAAAAGTAGTGTAATCACATGCATAAAAGTTTTAGTTAACACATTTCTATCAGAATTGTTCATCATAATGTCATTTTCAGTCCATTAAAATGACCACAGAAACTGGAATACACAAAGCACAGTTATGCAAAAATGTTAGTTAAATGCTACAATTATCCACTAATTAAGAGATGAGTTGCAGTGAAAACCTGTAAATACCATAATCCTTGAACATCAGGCTTGTACACTTTTATTATGCAAAGCATAGTGTAAATGAAAAAGAATGACTAGAAAATGTTCTTTCCCTGAAACATTTTCAGTAATTGAAGTGAACGCCTTGTCTTCTGATTTCAGGCAATAAATAAGCATTTTTGGTTAAAAGGAAATTGAATGAATTAATCTGACAAGTTATAAATAATATCCAGAAATGCAAATGGGTAAATGTATTATAAAGAACAATATGCTGTTTATATTTGAAAGGTCTGTAAGACTGCAAGAACGAAATAATGAATACAAAAATGTTTTCAAAGAACTCTACACTTCTGCAATGAAAAACAAATAACATTCAATGACTGACAATAAACCTTTAGCATTAAAGAAACAATTAATTACAATTTTCAAATGTTTGAAAAAATTATGTTTTTAGCAGATTCTGACATTTTATTTGCAATGCACTTCCATTGAAACCAAACTAAAAACTTGGTTTTTTTCTGAACAAATGGACTTTTTGCATTTAAGAAAAATAACAATTTGAAATTTCAGTTAACTGTTCTACTGAAATCAAGAGGGATGACATAATGGCCACCATTGTAAAATACTGCATAAAACAAATAAGGGCAGAAAAGAATGTCACTTTATTTTTATAGTACCATTAAATAACCAGAGTTAAACCAAAGTGCTATTGTAGGATAAAGTAGGCATTGCCCATTCTGCTAGGCTTTAGTGGCACACCCAGACCTGTTAAGGCAGAAGATTTACTGGACATCCAGCTGCTCCTTCCAAATGCTACTTGCATTTCAAACTAAGTGACTGAACTCCAGCTAGTACCAGGATTTGCCTGTACTTTATCTTATAAAAGAAGGTATAAATCAGAGATAAACTGACATCTTTCCAGAGGCCACTCTGCAGACTTTTTCAGCCAGAATGCACAAAATATACTCAAGCAAGAATAAAGAAATATAATTTAAGGAATTATAACTCTGATGGATAGAAGAACTTGTCTATCAGCAGAACATGATTTAATAACTAAAAACTGAAATTAATCCAATCAGGATAAGTTACACATTACCTTAAAACTCTCTATACCATCCAAAAGATTATCTAGCTCTCTCATGTGATTCTCTCAAAGTAAACTCCCATGGGAGCTCTGCTCTCACTCGCCAAAAAGACTGAAAACTTCTAAACCCTGCTCTCTGAAACTAAAAGCTGATGAGCTGTTCTCTGTTTTGGGTGCTGAGAACTGAAGACCTCTTTCTCTTTGTGAATCAGAAATTGACAATCTCTCTGACAAGCCAAACTGCAGGCCAGTGAAATGAAAAGGCTACAAAACAGCCTTTACTTCAAAAATGGAACTTCAGCATCTCTTGTATCTAGAGTAATGCATTTCCCTATGAAGTTGCAGATGACACAGCAAAGGACCTAACAGCAGAAAGAAAACTGACAAAGCAGCACCACAACACAAACAAAGAATCATGAAGCAAAGAGCACTCCATTGCAAGAACAATCCTCCACTTGAACATTGAGAAACAACAAAGCAACAATTCCACACAACATCCTACATCATCCTTAAAGACTTGGTATTGTAAAACTAGCTCTGTGCGAAAATAAGTTAGAATTCTAAATGGCAAGTAAACAGCCAGGTTATTCTGTGCTATATGATGGTCCGTCTCATCTGTATCCTATCTTAAATGTCAATATACAGTATATGTGCACCTATCATATTTTGATAAACCTTGTGTTTATCAATACATTTAATCATTTTGTTTCTTAAAACAAATGCTCTTCAGTTACCTTGATATAAGTAAAACAGAGAAAGGTAAGGTAAATAAAGTAGGAGCCTTGCCGAAATATTTGATTAATTACCTTGCCAAAGACAAAAATGATACATATTAACCAAGTTAAAAATAATTTTTCCAATCTGACATTTATTGGCATCCCTCTTGGGGACACACAAAAAAAAAAAATCACTCTCTTTCCTACATAATACAACATAGTAAAACATAACTAACTAAAATACAATTAAAAGCAAATAAAAGTAATAATAATAATGTATGCAAACAAAACTCATTTATTCATAAAAAACGAAAGGCTCAAAAAACAGAAAAACCTGTTAGTTTTAAAGGAACTAACAGAATAAGAAGCAGTCCTGATAAAAAGAGGTAGACTGTTCCAGAAATGCAGAGCAGCTACTGAAACCGTCCTTAGATTTCAAATGAGAATGAGGAATAGCCCTAGAAGTAACTGTCCTGAAGACCTTAGAGATCTTGAGGCCAATGCTGGATGAAGTAGCTCCATGAGATAACAAGGAGCCTGATAGATAGATAGATAGATAGATAGATAGATAGATAGATAGATAGATAGATAGATAGATAGATACTTTATTAATCCCAAGGTGAAATTCACATAATCCAGCAGCAGTATACTGATACAAAGAAACAATATTAAATTAAATAGTAATAAAAATGAAAAAAATTAAAATAAAATTAATGTTAGCATTTACTCCCCCGGGTGGAATTGAAGAGTTGCATAGTGTGGGGGAGGAACGATCTCCTCAGTCTGTCAGTGGAGCAGGACAGTGACAAAAGTCTGCCACTGAAGCTACTCCTCTGCCTGGAAATGACACTGTTAAGTGGATGCAGTGGATTATTCATGATTGACAGGAGTTTGCTTAGTGCCCGTCGCTCTGCCACAGATGTTAAACTGTCCAACTTTAATCCTACAATAGAGCCTGCCTTCTTAACAAGTTTGTCCAGGCGTGAGGCGTCTTTCATCTTTATGCTGCCACCCCAGCGTACCACCGCATAGAAGAGGGCACTCGCCACAACCGTCTGGTAGAACATCTGCAGCATCTTACTGCAGATGTTGAAGGATGCCAACCTTCTCAGAAAGTATAGTCTGCTCTGACCTTTCTTACATAGAGCATCAGTATTGGCAGTCCAGTCCAATTTGTCATCCAGCTGCACTCCCAGATATTTAAAGGTCTGCACCCTCTGCACACAGTCACCTCTGATGATCACAGGGTCCATGAGGGGCCTAGGCCTCCTAAAATCCACCACCAGCTCCTTGGTCTTGCTGGTGTTAAGGTGTAAGTGGTTTGAGTTGCACCATTTAACAAAGTCTTTGATTAACTTTCTGTACTCCTCCTCCTGCCCACTCCTGATGCAGCCCACAATAGCAGTGTCATCAGCGAACTTTTGCATGTGGCAGGACTCCGAGTCATATTGGAAGTCTGATGTATATAGATTGAACAGGACCGGAGAAAGTACAGTCCCCTGCGGCGCCCCTGTATTGCTGCACACAATGTCAGACCTGCAGTTCCCAAGACACACATATTGAAGTCTGTCTGTAAGATAGTCCACAATCCATGCCACCAGGTGTGAGTCTACTCCCATCTCAGTCAGCTTGTCTTTAAGGAGCAGAGGTTGGATGGTGTTGAAGGCGCTAGAGAAGTCCAAAAACATAATTCTTACAGCACCACTGCCTCTGTCCAGGTGGGAGAGGGATCGGTGAAGCATATAGATGATGGCATCCTCCGCTCCCACCTTCTCCTGGTATGCGAACTGCAGAGGGTCGAGGGCATGGCGGACCTGTGGCCTCAGGTGGTGAAGCAGCAGCCACTCCATGGTCTTCATCAGATGTGACGTCAGAGCAACAGGCTGGAAGTCATTCAGCTCACTAGGACGTGATACCTTTGGGACAGGAGTTATACAAGATGTTTTCCAAAGCCTTGGGACTCTCCCCTGTTCCAGGCTCAGGTTGAAGATGCGCTGTAGAGGACTCCCCAGTTCCAACGCACAGGCCTTCAGCAATCGTGGCGATACACCATCTGGACCCGCTGCTTTGCTGGCACAAAGTCTTTTCAGCTCTCTGCTCACCTGGGCTGCTGTAATTGTGGGTGGGGATGTCTTACCTATGCTGGTATCAGCAGAAGGATGGTTGGAGAATGCAGTACATTATAGCAGCTGTGTCCTGCATTGGTCATAGCCAAGGTAATGTCCAAGTAAAGTGCATTGCAAATCCATTTGGGAGGTAATGAAAATGTAAATGATTATCTCTATGTTCCTAAAAGACAGAAAAGACTTGAGCTCAGAAATTATTTTAAGATAATAAAAACTGCTCCTTACAATTGAATTCACCTGACCAACAAATTTGAACTTGGAATAAAGAATAAAACCCAAACAATCTTACCTATCGAGTTGGGTATTAAATGTTCAAAGCTTAAATTCAAATTCTTCACTTTACAATCAACTCACTTTTGTCTTCATTAAGCTGAAGGAAACTCTCTGCCACCATTTATTGAGTATCCAAAGAGGTCAGGCATGGATAAATTTATATATTGTCTGCATAGCAGTGATACATAATATTGTGCTTCTTCATGATATCTGCCAAGGGAATCATGTAAGGAAAGAGCATTAATGGGACCCAAGACAGAACCCTGAACAACTCCACATGCCAACAAAGCAGAGGAAGACTAGCAATCACCAATTTTAACAGAGAAAGACCTGTCCTTGAGATATAATGTAAGCCACTTCAAGGTTGTCCCAGATGGATGCCGGTCATAAGTTTTAAATGTCACAACAAAATAAAATGGTCAATTTTATGAAAATTTGAGATCAAGAGTCAGTGATAAGGAGTATTTCATGTATCACTCTTACAAAACAGATTCTATGTTGTTCTGGACCCGGGTGAATTCTCATGGTGAGCGTATTAGTGTCATATGCAAAATCATTTCAGTGAAATCTGCAAGTGTCATAGAAGAAAAAATATGAAAACAAGATGAAAAGAAAGTGAGACAAATCATGTCTTAAAATAATAAACTTAGCTGTTAATTATATCGTAGACCTTCTATATTTAAAAAAATAATATGTTCAAGTTGAACTTACTTCTTCCTAATCATGGTATATTTTAGTTTGCTTTATAAAATTGTGTTCTAATTTGAAACAATTTTTTTAAATGTTAAAAATTCCTTGTCAGTTCTTGATGTTAACAATTGGCTAATGGATACAAGGGTTCATAGGTGAATGGAAAAAACTTTAAAACTTACTGAATATGTGTACTTTTCAAGCCAAAAATATTATTCAGTATTGATTTGTGTCTTGCGATTGCAGATATTGCAAAACAGCATATCCAGGTCATTTTAAGGAGGAAAAAAAAACAAACCATGGTTGTGAGATTCATTCATTTTAAAAAGAGACCATGCATTTTGCTCTACTGCTTGTCCTCTTCCATGAAATCATTCAGAACTGAGTTGACTCAATAACTTAATAACTGTCATTCACACTGAATGTTGATGCCCAGATGTAAACTGCTGTTACCATTCTGTAAACAACTAGGCAATAATAACTGAAAAAGTTACACTTATCTTCTTCTTCTTTCGGCTGCTCCTGTTAGGGGTTGCCACAACGAATCATGTTTTTCAATATCTTCTTGTCTTCTGCATGTTGCTCTGTCATGAAAAAGTTACACTTATGAACGGTTATATTCTTCCACCAAATGGAAGCTTATTTCACGGATTGATTTCACCATGTGGCAACACACGCTCCTCCCTCACTCCGCTCACCTGGCATCAGAGGCAAACTCCTCACCAGAGGCAGTCTATCAGAAGTACAGTCTTAGCTGACATTTTTCTACTAAACATGCATACTGTACTAGTAATAGATAGTTTGCAGGCTCAGTGAGTCTCCAGTGAGCACTCTCACCTCCCAGCCTCTGGGCGCTGCCACTGCCACTACTGCTTGCGAAGCTTCTTTTATGCCAGCACAGAGCTATCATTCCTGCCTCATAGTGCCAGGATCTGCAGGAATTTTACACATTCACCCTGCGTATTTACAGTTTAATTGGTATGTGCGAGTGTCAGTGAGTTTACTCAATGAAATACATATCCTAATTCTTTTATTACCATATACACAGTAACAGCGACTCATTATGTATTAAAAAAGTTGATAATTGGTTTGTGTTACTTCAGTCTACTCTGTTGTTCATTCTGCCTTCTTCACTGTTGTTATCATGCATACCCAGAACACACAACAGAAACAGAATAGCAGGTGGCTTGGCTCTTTTAAAAATCTAAGGGTTTTATTAAAAAATACAATGCTGCTGTGTAATCACTTCAGATCAGAATTCTTGTGATTTGTACAAAGTACAATGAAGCTCCATTATGCTCTCTTTTCATTATGCTGCTACTTGACATGAATCTCACTCTATTGGCTTTGTAAAATAACAACACAGAATGTAGGTGAAAAATGTCATTTAGGTAGAGATAATCATATAATGTGAGCATGCATCTTTCTGTAATTACAAGCCATGGCAGAATATAACTATTAAAAAAATAGAATTGCAAAGCAAAAATTAGATTTATAAGCAGAACATAGCTTGGCATTAGGAGCTTGCCGGGATTTTCATAACTCCTCTCACATCACAAGCTGTAAGCTGACAGACAATCAGGAAATTTTATTCTTACCTCAAGAAAACTAGTTCCAAGAATCCGTCATAAAATAATTATTTCTAGTTTCCTCTTTTTGTCATAAGGATATCTCATAAATGCAGAAGGCATTTGCTGCTTCAAAGTGGATGCAATTGGTAAGTTTCAAGGCTTTTTTATTCTCATATGGACCTATGTATCCAGTAGTCCCATTGTAAGTTGCAAGAACAAACAATTAATGGTTAAAATGTATAAAAAACAATTCACTGCAGTACAAAGTTTTATGTGGCAAATTAATATATGCCATGATTGTGAGGAAATAAATTTGAAAAACACCAAATGTATCTTTTATTTAGTGATAATGGTTATAGGAGGAGTTCAAAATGTTTACATTTCTGAATATCTTCCTTACTTTGAAAATCATTTCCTAGTATGGAAAAAATTGTTTTCAATTCAGATATTTCCAAAATGTAGAATATCTGCAAATCCTAAGCTATTTTTTTATTTAGACTAAATAGAAACATGATAAATCCAAGAAACTGGTTGCAATTTCTAATCTGGCACATGTTTGTGTGAAGTTTACATGTTCCCCACAAGTTTGTCTGGGTTTTCCATGGAGACTCTGGCTTCCTCCTCAGAAAACATATGTATTAGATTGAAGGGAACTTTAAATTGGTCCCAAAGTGGATGAGTGTTTATTGCGATACTTTGGCATCCTATCTAGGCACCTTGTACCCATGGGATAAATTCTAATCCCCAGTAAACCAGTACTGAATTAATCAAATTCAGAGATATGACAACTGTATAGATGGATATCATGGGTGCCATTCAAGCTGAATTGTGAACTTTGCTGTAGTCATCTGTGCTTTGTGTGTGCTTGTTTTCATATTGCAATAGTGAGGCCCACACAAATGGAGGGTTTTTAACATTTTTTATTTAATTATATAGCTGTAGGAAAGCAGAAATCCTCATAGGATTTATAAATGCAAATCTGCCTTAGTTCAGCACTAAGGAAACCCATGTTTATACCTTCCCTGGAGGCCAATATGGTCCTGTTAATATAAAGATAACATTCAAATTTAATTTTGCAACATTAGCAGTTTACATGTTTAGTAGTACTCTATGTTTAGTATTTAATTCCTTAAAGAACATATTAAACATTCATTCAGTTTTCCCAAATTGATTATTCTAATACAGAGTCACAGAGAGCCAGATATTATCCTTGTATCAGTAGCCAACATTGTCAGGATGGTACTCTATCACAGGGCACACTCAATCACACAGACTAATTCAGAGTTGCTAGTCAACATAAGCTGCCCATAAAACTGGAGGACCTGGAGAAATTCCATATACACAGAAGTAGAACATCTCATAGAATTTTAACACAACACTTAGGAACTGTGAGCTAGTAGTGCTAACTACTGCACTATCATAAAATCCCCATATTAAAAACAAGTATACATTATACAGTGGGCTCAGAAGATATTCAGACCTGTTTACTTCTGCACATACTTTGTGTTGTAGATTTTAATTTTAAATGGATAAATTTGCCTTAAGAACCCATAATGACAAAGTGAAAAGAAGCTTTCAGAAAGATTTGCTAATGTATTATTGTTTGTATAAGCACTAGCTATGTTACCTAGTTTTAATCTGGGAATTCTTCTAAGAAAATGGACCTCAATTATAGTGCCATAGATTACTATGTAGCTAAGTAAGTACTTTTCTCTCATTGCTACCAAAAATAGATATACTAAATACTGTTATGAATGGGGTGGCTACTTATCTGATTCTTTATTTTGTGCTTTAGTTTTATAGCTAATCTAGATCATGTTGCAGAATTCTGTTTTAATTCTTACTGTTGATCAGTGTCAAAAATCCACTTAAATCCACTTCTAAGGAGAAAGGTTACTTTTAATAAGTGGCACATACTGTTGTAATAAGCAGTAAATATAATGTAATAAGAATAAGTCTCCAGACATCATAACGGTTTGGGGCAGCCACCCGCATATTATTTCCCAGCTGCAAAAAGTTTTTAGATATTGAACAGAGATTTTCACAAGACTGAGTCCAAAACAGAACTGATCATTTGGAGGTAAGATGGCAGTTTTAAGGGCTTGGGAAGGAAATTATGTCATCTAGTCCAGAACCAGAAGTGACGTCATCAGAGGCGCCAGAGCTGGAAGTGATGTCATCAGAGGTGCCGGAATCTGTTGAGATTTCCCAGGAATGGTCTGCAAGAAACTGAGAGAGACAGTCAGCACACTCTGCCACCCCCTGGTCTGGTGTAGTATTACAGTTCCCCAGGCCCTTTAGTTGTCTCCTAAACACATGTGTGACCATAATCAATAATATGTTGCAATGATGATGCTGTATAGGGTTTTGCACATGTGTATATTCTATATTACAGTACCACATTTACAGATAAATCCACTGCATCTTGCTTTTATACACACATATAAAAATATTTTCAGCTTACAGTAGTTATGTTAGATGCTACATGGGTAATAATACTATAAGTTCTGTATTAAGTGTTAACATCCAAACCCATCCAAACTCTGAAGAGTAGGTACATACTGTATAACCAACAATTGCTAGAATGGTTTAATTTTAGATAAAGCTGGAGCAGTATGGGTATTTAGGATGACTACATAACAGCTGCTAACCTACCCTGCTTCCTGCTGTCTAGCTGTCACAATAGTTTAAAATCTAAGCACTGTCATACAAGAGCTCATCAAGCTATCCAGCCTTTTGACCTTTTCTCCAAAACATGCCACCTGCGTGCTACTGAAGAACCAAGAACTTAGCAATAACAAAAGAGCCTGGCAAAGGTTTGTGTTTTCACTATTCTAATGGTGTGCTGCCTTCTTGTGCAATAACAGCTGTTAAGCCAGCATTTAAAGTCAAGCTAAGTGCTGTGTTTTAAATATTTGAGGGTTTAGTCTTTCTGTCACGTATTGCATGCATGTGTGGAAGAATTAGACAATTAGTAAGGGATGTAAACTGAAGAAAAAGAACTTACTTTTCAAGGAATTGTGTATCCAATTTACAATTGAACAGTCTGCATTAGAAAAAGCTAAATTTAAACCAGTGAGATTTTGTCCTTTGAAAAGTAATATTGGTTGTTCATTAATTTGCGTTCATAAAATAAATAACTTAACCTAAAGTCCAATGTGAACACAGACTGACAAGTGAGTAACAGGTAGATTTACTGCCAGCTGTTGCCATTCAACAGCCTGCAGACCACAGCTGGTGATAAAGCATTACCTAGGAGTCATTCATATCTTTGTACATAAAGTGTAATCTGTTTGCCAGAGTTAAATGTTTCTCTTAAGACAGATGTAGACTTTTGTCAGTGGATGCTGTTTTGCATGAATTTGTTTTCAAACAGTTGGGTTCTACAGCTTCTAAACTACTGCAAAAGATGCACATCATATGTGAATTATTCTGAGACAGATGCCCACTTACATCTCCTTAAAGATAGTAGTGGTATCCCCAAGATTATAAGGTGTCATCCCTCCATGCACCTTGCTTAGGATCATGGATGTTTTTACAATGCACAGTTCATTTTACACTGTAATGATCAACTTCATATCCCATTTCTGTCCATTACTGTAATTTTCAAGTGTTCTGTTTTGCTTATTAAAATAATTGTTGAGCTGAACACAAGGAGCTAATGTTTTAACATTTTTAATCCAGATATCCTCATGTGACAAACAATGCCCTTTTTGATTTTGCTGTAATTCCTGCTGTTTGTTAATTAAACTGAGGGTTTTGCATACTATCTAGCTTTTTATCATTATGTTCAGTTATCTTTGCTGCTCTTTCTGCAACAAAATTACCTTGTGCTTCCAGGCTCTTTTATCTCTATTTTCTTACATCATAAACCCTAACAGTTTAAGCAAATTAAAATTATTTATCAAGGTCAATGCAGTATGTGTTGTTGTCATTTAAACTTGCTAAAATTCACCACATTTAATGTTATGACAATTTAATTTTTCTAAACTTCAAAATATTTTTGAATAATTTGAAATAAATATTTATTTTTCCCATGCATGTTGCTTATATTATACTTACTGGCGAGACTAATGCAATTCATGAAATTATGGAGTATTAAGTTGTTGAGATGATTGATTTTTCATATAATTGTGTTCAATTTACTGTAAAACAATTTCTTGTTTAATTTAGGATGCATTAAATAATTTTTTGAATTACTACAAATGTGAACTAATTTGTTTGAATAATTCAATCATAAGAATAATTGGTTGGACTTAAATCAATAAACTATGTTAAGTTCCATTTTTTGAGGAAATTCATTTTAAATTCCACAATTTAATTAACCTCGAGTTACTCTACTCAAATATTAGGCAATCAACATTCTAAAATTTATCAGGATTTATAAATTGATATCAGAGGCATATCGGCTTTCAGCTAATTTATAGAAGTACCACTCACAGTATCATACCTTCTAGTATTCTCTTCTCAAGTGCTATTGAGTTTTACTATTTTGGATTTTTGATACTAATGCATACTGTAAGACTTTATTTTTAAATGGGTTTGAAGTGCCTGCGTTTTCCATTTTCACATTTTGATCATGCTCTATAATTGTATACTGTGAGTTGTAGTTTAATTGATGTGTGATCTGCTTGGACGATTACTATTTTGATTTTATCATTTGGAATTTTTATCCAATTACACCAGATGGCGAGTAAATATTCCCTATACACATATTCATTTTGATGTTTCATCAAGCACAAGGATTAAACATTTATTACTTATTTTGCGTTATACATGACTTTTCTTAGTTGATTATATGTTTTGTTATTAAAAATATTTTAATACTTTGCATTTCATGGTCATTCACTACTAAAATGACAATATCCGCACAGCATATTACAGTACATTATAATACTATCTGATATATGGAAATCATTCTCAACTATAGCAATTTCTTAGGCAAATATTAGAAATGTATTTTATTATCTTTTACTGTGCATTTGTTAATTTCCTGCTGTGCAATACCTATACAAAGGAATCATCACAAGTCCATGAATCTGATGATATTTGGACAATTGACAATCAATTTTTTTTGGTCTTTCCCATATTATCTTTTGCTAAAAGTGTACATGGGGTTAAAGAGTTATATATTTCTTCATTTACACTTAACCAGTGTGACAGATAGGGGGCGTTATCGTTCCCTTGAACCCCTGTCCACGAATCCAGACACCAGGTAAAAGTCCAAACGATGACTTTATTTACTTGCCACAGTGCACAAAGCACCCTCTTCTCCACTATACTCATAAAGCACAATACTCAATTACAAATAAACAATCCTCCAACTCCCAGACACGTTGCCACCCTTCCACCGAGCTCAGCTCGCTATGTGGGAGCTCCCACAATCCTTTTATTGTCCCTGACCCGGAAGTGTTCCAACCCCTAACCCATGTGATCCTTTATCACTTCCGGGTCAGATAAAAAGTCCTTTTCTTCACCCCGGAAGCACGTCATTCCCCTTGTCCATGTGACTCAGGACGCTCTTCCGGGCGAGGGTAAATAACCGTTGTTCTCCCTGCAGCGTCACCTAGTGGCCCCCATGGCATCCAGCAGGGCTGTGTATAAAAACTGCAATGTCCATGATGCCCTGCTGGTCTTCGGGGAACCTCCATACTGCAGGGAGGGCTCCACCTGGCGGCTTGGGGGTATTGGCCGGGATAAACGGCCGGCCATACACCACAGCAGATGCATAAATACAATTCAGATCCTGCAGCACAGTTTTGCATTAATTAGTGATTTATACTATATTTAAAAGAGGCTTGAGTAACACTAAAAAATATTTCAATTGTGTAGGTCACTATTTAACAACCACAAAGCTTTTCAAATGTTTTAATTTCCTCTGTCACTATGTTTTAAACCGAGCATTATCACAATCAATGCACACTTAGCAAAAAATCATTGTTCACCACACCAGAGTGTTTATCACAGTTATAATAATGTATAATAATAATCATGTATTGTATAAATGCAATTTATTATTATTATAAGACTCCATTTTATGAATCTGCTCAATAAAATGTTCGGGTCATGTTGAGAAGAGAAGGGAAGCCTAATTTGGCTGCATAAGGCACACAGTGGAACCAAACCTGACCTGGGTGCCAATTCGTCGTTGGGCACACTAAATCACACTCTTGCTTACATTGGGCAATTTAAGAGTTACTGTATAATCCAACATACACATATGTCGGAAAAAAATTGTTATATTCAGAGAAAACCCCTTGCAAAGACATGGAGAATATGCAAACTCTACTCTATAAATGACAGATCACGGATTGAAATTTCTTTTCCTGGAGTTTTAAGACAGCCATAACACATACTTGAGCTCTAGATTTCTTTCTATTTCATTAGAAGTCATTTGAACGTGAATGAAAGGTCACCATGGCATTTGATAAGCTGTAGCAGTCAGAGGTGGAACACTGATGATGAGGAATGATAGGTTTCAATTTCTGACATGCCTCTTTTGGTAACACGTTTGGATGAAAGATTTGGTTGATGGACTGACTTCTGTTAAGTCATGCCAGCATCTGTTGACCATTTTCTGACCATAGGATTACAAATGGCTTTATGTTTTTTACATGAAGACCCATTATTAAAATCCACATCAAATAGTCATTCAAGAAACCCCAGCATGTAAGGTACAGGGCCAAAAGGAGACCTGAATTGTATCAATTAAAGGACCAGGAGAAGAAACAAAATAGGGGTGAACAAAGACATTTTAAGGGAAAAAAAACAAAATACTGAGAAGTTTTTAAATGTAATGAACTAAAGAAATTACAAAAACTAACCTGAAAAATAGAAGCAAAGACACTAGTACTTGTAAGCCTTTCTGTTTTTAAATTGTGATTGAAAATTTGCTTTAAAGAGTTTCTAAACAGAGATGTTGTTAATATCAGCAATTGAATTCTGACCTTTCTTTTTGTGCATTTGTGTAGCAAAAAGCATATTAACCTCATGTCCGTTTTGATAATAGTAATTGTGTGATATTAAAACTTGTTTTCTTGATCTTATATTCAAAAGATTAAATTCTGTTTGTAATGATAACTTTTTTTTAGAGAGAGAAAAGCTTTGGGAGATCATACATGTGTTTTGATCAGTCTTAGAATTCTGTATAATTATTACTGATGCCATTCTAGCTTGCTATTGCTAGATGTATGAAATGATTTATCTCTTTCCATTTCTAGATGTATGAAATGACATATCTCTGTTAGTATCTATGAAAATTTAAATTTCTATAGAAATGAAGTCCATAAAGTAAACAGTCATAATGAGATGCTAATTGTAAGTTACTGTATATACAGTAGGCTGATACAAAATAAATAAGAACAGCATAGTCAGAGATAATAATGGCATTGTAGTTACAATAATTATGTTTTGTTATGTGTTGGCCTAGGTTCCTTACTTGGCTTATGTTTTTTGCCTTTTTCATTCATTATTCAATTTGAATTACTCATTATGATTAATTCTGTTAATAATGTTCCATTCATTTGTCGTTTAGTCAATATAATGTACAATGTATAATTGTTTTTATCTCCTCTCTATATACAAAATCCTAAGCCTAAATGTGCAACGATTTTATGTCACTTTTTTATGTCACGTTTTTTGTCATGCTTTAAATCTGGCTTATTTTAAAACCTACATATATATGTTTGGTGTCATTCTTTTCAGAATTTATCAAACTTTAATGTGATATTGTTAGATTTTCATATTCTTATTCTGTTTTTTAAACTATAAACTAAAAAATATCAAGAACTCACATCCCGCGAGACCAGACATTGTGCCAAAAGATTTAACCACGCCTGGTGCCTACAAAGAGTAGCACAGCTGCTGTACAGGCTTTTAAATGTTTGAAGCGCCGCGTGAGATGCAGATCATGTGGCATGGCAGCAGCAGTAGCTGATCGTACAAAGAGGAGGTAAAAAAACAAACTGTATTTGTTTCCCATTGCATCACCGTTTAAGAGGGGGTTTGAAGGAGCGACTGTGTCTCCTTGGCATGTGTTCAGCCCCTTCTTCACAACGGAAGCGGCAGAGATGCGAAGTGGCTGGCACATAGCGATCTGGGGGAAATACCTAGATATATATAAAAATATTTATGTACTGTTTATTTATATGTCTTTATGTTTCAATATGTTTAATGTATTATTGTTTTAATTATGTTTAAAAATATTTATGTACTGTTTCTTTATATTTCTTTATGTTTCATATATTTTGTGGGTGATTCCCCAAGAGGCGGGGCCACCTGTCAATCACCATGGAGGAACTGCTTCCAGCCCTATATAGGCTAAAGGGATTTGCTAGTAATGGGCAGATGAAGACTGTGAAGCTTCTGAATGTTCTTCCTGATTGTGCCAGAAAAACATCTGATGCATAGAAGCTTTGAAAATAGTGATATCTGGTGGGTTACAGAAATCACAGCAGCCATGAGCTCCACACAGCCTATGTATTCTTCACACATATTTACTATTGGGCAAGTGAACTAAAACACTAAAAGCCCAAGATCATGCTATGTGATTGTTTTGATCTTAGAAGAATCATGTTATCATTAGTCCTAAATATGTAATTTGCTGCCATTATGAATATTGCTGTTGTAGCACTGCACCAGTGCTCACCTGCACCAAGTAAAAATGGCTTCGCCATCTTCACGTGGCTCTTTTTAGTAGCTCACTACCCTTAGAAGAACCACTTGCTGCTGCTACAGTAGTTGGAACTATTTTGGGACACTGGCACGCGTGCTGTTTTATCAACTCCCATACAGCTGGCCCTAAACTGCTCATTTGTATGATGGAATGCCCTCTAATACTGATGGTGACTCTGGCCCAGGCTGATACTATAGTAATGTAAACAAGAAAAATGCATTGGCACCAATGAGATGCTACCATACATTATAAGCCACCATGAATTAAAAATTGTGTAACCACTTTATCAAGTGAGTTTTTCTTTGCTTTGAAGCAATGTGAAAGATTAATATTTTTCCATTAGTACTTGGGGAATTATTGTTATATAGAGGGCAAAGAGAATTGTAACAGGGTTTAGAGAATGCTTGTGGAACTGGACAAACATAAGTTAGTTTACAGAATGTGCCGACAGTAAGCTAGAATATTAATGACACATTATAAGTTCCAGTACAGAAGAATACTATAGCATGATATTTACTTTATTGTTGGATAAAAGGTTCCACACTTCTGGACTCCTAATTTGATTCAATATCTTCTGTGCATATGATATAAGCGGTAGTTTTAGATCCCCTTTCACAACTTGTAAAACAGCACAAACATTTAAAGCAGTCAGAGAGCTGCTGGTGCTGCAGTGACATTTGAAGCTTCGGATGTCATCAGTCACGTGGATGTAAAGCTTCGATACACTGCTTCAAAGCAGTGAGCTTCATTAAACCAATACAAGCTTCGGAGCTTCAGTGACAAACATCCTCTTCCTAGGATTTGAAGTCCCTCTGCAATAAATTATGTATGCGCTGGTGGTTTGGTTAGTTTTCTTCTCTTTTGCTATTGCTATTGTTTTTGTCTACAGGCTTTTTGACATTTTTGCTCTCTCTAAGGAATTTGACTTTTGAAATATGTATTTGGACTTGGTTACTGTGGACTACCATTTAGGCACTCCTTTTTTGCCTCTTTCTCTTTATTTAATTTTTTTGTTAATATATCTTTACAATTATAAAGATTCTCGTGGACTTGTCTCTATCCCTTGCCAAAGTTTTTATGCCTCACATCTTCCTGGGTCAGGCTTACCTTTGGTGAAGTCTGTTTTTGTAGGTCTTTTTTGAAGCTCTTATCCCTTTGCTATTTTGTAAAGCCAGAATCACAAATAAGAAAGGGCAATATTTTATCGATAAAGTAATCAATTTGTGAGTGACTGTTACGCACTGGCAAAAATGAAGAATATTGTTTTGAACAAACACCTCATTAAATATACTGTAGAAACCACCACGGGTCTGACAGATTGTTGTCAGACAGTCAGTCAGTCATTTTCCAACCTGCTATATCCTAATATAGGGTCACAGGGTTCTGCTGGAGCCTATCCCAGCCAGCACAGGGCGCAAGGCAGGAACAAATCCTGGGCAGGGCGCCAGCCCACCGCAGGGCACACACACACACCAAGCACACACTAGGGACAATTAAGGATCACTATTGCAATGTATTTTATGAACATGGATGATAAATCATTGGACCTTGGGGATAGGCGGTGGCATTGAAAATGAGAACGACTACAGAAAATATCCTGTTGAATGATGGTCAAAATAATTAGCATTAGACAAAATGTGTTATCCAACTAGAATTTTAATTTTCATTCTGATTGCAAGTTTTAAAAAGTATAAAAGAAACAACTGCAGACACAGGTATGTACATTTCTTTGTATTTAGTCAAGTCAAGTCAACTTTATTTAGAAAGCACTGTACCTACAACAGCCGCTGACCAAAGTGCTGAACATAAACTAAAATACATTTTAAACATAAACAAAATAACAAATAAGTAGATAAAATACAATAAATAAAACAAATTATAACATAGTAAAAACAACTAAACAGAGTTAACACAGAGTAAAATCAACTGCTCACACAGGATCAAATGCCAAACCAAAAAGGTAAGTCTTAAGAGCAGACTTAATAATGGGCAGTGAGGAGGCCTGTCTAATGTGGATCGGCAGTGAATTCCAAAGCCAAGGAGCCACAACGGAAAAAGCCCTATCCCCCCTGAGCTTTCGCTGAGTCCTAGGCACATCCAGAAGCAGCTGACCAGCTGATCTGAGTGAGTGGGAAGGAGAGTGCATATGCAGCAGCTCAGTGAGGTAGGGTGGAGTAAGTCCATTTAAGGACTTAAAAACAAATAAAAAAATCTTAAAATGAACTCTAAACTGAACAGGCAGCCAGTGCAGTGAGGATAATACAGGTGTGATGTGCTCATTCTTTCGCGTGCAGCAAGATTTTGCACCAGCTGCAGCCGAGACAGGGTGGACTGGCTAACACCAACATACAACGAATTACAATAGTCCAGTCGGGTTGCAATGAAGGCGTGTATTACTGTTGTAAATTGATCTTTGGAAAGAATGTTTTTTATCTTCGCCAAACGTCTTAGCTGAAAAAAAACAGATTTCACCACCACACTGATCTGACCGTCCAGTCTAAAATTCTCATCTATCCTAAAACCCAAATTTGGAATAACAGGCGTACCATATTGTGCAAGGGGACCCAAATCCGCAGGAGCAGAAGTAGAAACAGACCCACTGGTACCCCTAAGACCAAAAACTATAACCTCTGTCTTATTTTCGTTAAAATTTAAAAAGTTCACTGCCACCCAAGCTTTCACCTCTTCTAGGCACATACAGTAACCATAGTTTGTATGGAGTAAGCATCCTTGCATTTGAGGGGTACATAAACCTGAGTATCATCTGCATAACAGTGGAAAGCAATTTTATGCTTTCTAAGAATAGAGCCAAGAGGTAAGAGATACAAAGAAAATAGCAAAGGACCAAGTATGGAGCCTTGCGGAACCCCACATGATAGTGAAGCAGAGGAAGATCTAAATTCATCTAGCCTCACTGAAAAAGTTCTTTGAGTCAAGTATGATTTAAACCACGCCAAGGCAGTACCACGAATGCCCACACAGTGCTCCAGACGAGATAATAAAATACTATGATCTATAGTATCAAAGGCAGCTGTTAAATCGAGCAGAACTAAAATCACATAATCCCCTGAGTCTGTTGTCAAAAGGATGTCATTAAAAACCTTCAGTAATGCGGTTTCAGTACTGTGAAGCGGCTTAAAACCTGATTGAAACACTTCGAGTATATCACTTTCATCTAAAAAGGCTTTCAATTGAATATACACACTTCTCTCCAAAATTTTGGAGAGAAATGGAAGCTTGGAAATCGGTCTAAACTTGGATAGCACAGTGGGATCTAGGCTTGGTTTTTTGATCAATGGTTGGACTATGGCATGTTTAAATAAATTAAGAACTATGCCTGAGGAAAGGCTACTATTGATAATAGCAAGAACAGATGGCCCTAAAACAGAAATAATCTCTTTAAAAAGAGAAGGTGGGACAACATCAAAAGGAGAACCTGAGGGCTTCAATTGACCAATAATCTCATATAGACAGGATAGAGTCACCGGCTCAAGCTGATAAAAAAACAGGAGAGCAGGGGAGAACGGCTAAGGAGTCAAAAACAGTAAAAGGTATATGAGCCCTAACATTATTCACCTTATCCACAAAGAAGTGCAAAAATTTCTCACATGTCTCAAAAGAGGTTTCCATACAGGCATTCTGTGGAGCATTTAAAATCCTATCTATAGTGTTAAATAACACACAAGGTTTGTGAGAGTTTGACAAAATAATATTTGACATGTACACTCTTTTGGTATCTTTCACAATAAACTGATAACGACGCCAGCAGTCTTTCATACTTGAAACGATACATGCAAATTATCCTTTCTCCACTTGCGCTCAGCTTTTCGGCACTCGTGTCTGACAGCATGAGTTGTGTCATTCAACCAGGGCTCGGATTTCATTTTAGGCTGCCTGGTTTTTAATGGAGCCACAGCATCTAAAACAGTTCGGCAGGTGGAATGAAACCAGGAGCAGAGCTCCTCCGTATCAGAGGACGCAGATCCAGGAAGATCACATTGACTAAACATAGCAGAAAAACGTACAGCAGTGGATGGATTAATGACATGACAGCGCCGCGCAGAAGCACGGGGTTTACCAGCTTTACAAGGCAAGGTGATGTCAAATATTACAGGCTTATGATCTGAAAACACTGCGTCCAAAATTGTCAAATTCGCCACAGAAAAACTGAGCGATAGGACAAGATCCACCGTGTGCCCAAGTTCATGCGTCGGTCCAGACACCCACTGCATAAAACTAAAAGAGTCAATTAGATTTAGAAAGTCCTTCACCATCGGTTTATCAGGACAGCATACATGTATATTAAAATCTCCAAGAATAAGGACTCAATCATATTTAGGCACAATTTCAGCCAGTAAATCGGAGAAATCATTGAGAAAGTCCTTATTATATTTAGGAGGCCGATAAATCACAGCAAACAACACTGGGAGTGAGCAACCTAGCTCAAATAAACTCAGTTCAAAGCTAGAAGGAGAAGATGATAAAAAAAAGCTGCTTACATATATATTTATTAAGAAAAACAGTTGCAATTCCTCCTCCTCGGCCTGATGTCCGAGGAGAATTAAAGTAAGCACAGTCCGAAGGTAAAAGCTCTGAGAAAACGCTGGATTCACCAACATTCAACCAAGTCTCCGTCACACAAAGAAAATCCAGTCCATTGGAGATGAAGAAATCCTTAAGAATAAAAGTTTTGTTTGACAGGGATCTAGCATTTACCAGACCAATCCTGGCAGGAGCCGGTGTCATCGGGGGGCCTGCACTCCGAAGAGCCCGGCGGAAAGGCCACAGATTTCCCAAAACCGCTCCGCGTTGTCGGGGGTGGGGGTAGTAAGAACAGCAGGGCTGTGGCAGCCGGAAGAACTCCTCCGACCCGGCCACAGGTACCAACCAGGTGTAGGCAGGATCCCATAGATGTCGGGGAGAAATGAGGTGACGAGAGCATCCGAATACAATCAGAGACCTAGCAGAGAAGGCCTTCAGCCTCACCAGCCTACCGCTGCGTTTACCTCAGCGACAACAGCGCCTCCTCCGGTAAGGTGGAACCGGAGCACGACAGAGAAAATCGGGAATCTCCGACAACATCGGTGGGAAAGTTTCCTGGGCACCATCATAAAACTTTCCCTCAGCAAAACCTCGCAGTTCAAAAAGAGTTTGGTGATCATACACCAGGAGAGCATCAACATCTAGGGCAGAAAAAGTCAAAAGCAACTCAAACATAACCAGAACTGGCAAAGCAAAACGGCATGCCACACACACAGGCGCCATTTTCATACTGTATATATACTGTAAGATAAGTTAGTGTATACAGAATTATTGTTCCAATCCCGACCTGTGTGATCTTTGCACATTCAATGGATACCCTTCATTAATCCTGTATGTTCATAAAGCTCAAAAAAGGGTGACAGACCTTAAGACCTGTTCTCCACCATAGGTTTGCACCAAAACAGTAGGCCTGATCATTTTAGGCAGCCAAGCCCACACTGAGGAAGCAGGCTTAAGGCCTGCACATGCCCAAATATGAGACAAAAGCTTTAAATACAAAAAATAAATCTAAAGAGAGAGAGGGGAACCATAAACCTCTTGTCCAAGAAAACCTGATTAATATTGAATTGTTTTTATAATGAGTCAAAAGAAGAAGGTGCAAAAATATTGAAAACCAAACAAATCCAATTCAAAAACAGAACAGTACCTTAATATGTGAACAGGTCCAAACCAGAAAACCCAATTGTCAGTACAAAAGCACAAACCACAATACAGGAAAAAAAACTCAATGCTAAGGCAGCAATAGTAAACGCTGCTTATTCTTAAATAATGTTGTGGCCAGTAGCCCAAATGAAGGATCGGGTGGGCCCACCCCACCCCTTAGGCACAACACAGAACATGTAAGAAATATATAAAAACTAATACATACATTATTAATATAATATTGCAAAATTATGAACACAATATCCAACACATATAATGCAGAAAGAGTGAAAACAACAACACGGTTTACAAAGTAATATTTAAAAGACAAAAAAATAAATAAAAAGGAAACATACTTGAACCAGGGATAAGAGCCATTCCTGAACCATAACAATGAATGTGAAGGTTTTCCTTCTTATACACCGTCATTCTTTGTACATCCTAAAGAAGTTCTGATTAAGTTTAACGCTCATAGTGATATGCATGAGTATGGATGTGCCAATGGGTGTGCCCTGCAATGGACTGGTGCCAGTTTAAGAACTAGTTCCTGGCTACAATACTGTTAGTACAGGTTCAGACACCTGATAAACCTAAACTGTACTTTGCCACTGTAATAAAACATGTACCTTTTTGTAACAGTGTGGCACTAGACATGGAAATGAACTTTTTGAAATAAATAGGTATAAAAACTTTTGGGGTCATTGTCTGAATTTAAAGCTTCTTTAATGTTTATCAATGTCTATGTTATCCTTCCAACTACACAAGTAAATATGTTTTAAAAGTAAACTCAAGTAAAGTTTTTTAAAGTGCTTTCTTTAATTATATAGTACAACATAAATATTTACAACTGACAACTGCATTGTTGTGCAATTGTATGTCAAATGGAGAAAAAAAACTGCTGTGATCTGCCTAACTCTGTAGCTTGAAATAAAGAATTCCCAACTCTAGATGCAGGCTTATGCCCTTCACATTTCCAACAAATAGAAAAAAACTAGAAAAAAAACTGTGAAAAACCTAGCATACAATAAAAACTGTTCTTAATATCTGATGAATTAAACAAAGATTAAAAACCCAAGAACAAAGCAAACCCAGGTGTCGAGAAGGTATGCTTTAATAAGGCAAACCAAAGACAGCAAATGTGACAGCCTTAGCCTGGTGGCTTTTGGAGGCTTATAGAGCCAGGGATAAAATATAACAACATTTAATATTATTTAATGAAATATATTAAACAGGTTAATGAATACAAAAGGAAAAACATTTAAAATGTCTAATTATAAACAAATACAATAAAGAATAATTAAAAATAAAAATTCAAAAGATTCTATGTACAATAAGAAACAACTAAAAAATCAGGAACCAACGTTCAAAATATATAAAGATTCTGAATACTAAAAAAAGCAAGGAAAAATAGCCACTAATGAATTATTAAATCAAAAAGAGCTGCAATTGCAGTACTGATATGCTGATGTCATCCTTGAAAGTGGAAGAGGAGGAAGCGCCTAGTGTTTGAGTTACTATTGTGTAAGAGTAAATCAAAATAGAAATTTTGTTCCAAAACACTTTGTTTTTTGGTTGATGCTAAGGAGCCATGTGGGAGTTCTTAAAGCTTTTTTTTATCTTTTTTTTTGCTTTTCTTTTTGTTGGCACAGGAGTAAAAATAGCTTTGTGTTTAGAAAGTGTTTTGAACAAAAGCACTTGTTAATTGCACTTGTTCTGTTCTAATTGATAAATAAAGCAAAAAGTAAAAAATAAATAAACTATGATAAAATTCTAAATCCAACAATCAAAAATCCCAAAACTCAGTAAAGAAGATGTCATGATTTGATTCTGTGCTGCTTATTTGCATTTATTAATTTATTTATTTATTTATTTTGCAGCATCTTGAGCTCCATTCTGGGTCCTCAGATACTGCCATTTTGATTCCCATTATTAGGTCTGCTTCCTACGGTTCTAGGGGCTTGTCTGTGACCTGTGATTATCGACACAATGTGATAAAATGATGGCTTTGAGTTTATTTTCTTCTTTTACCTGCTGATTTCAAAACCCTTTAAGGAAAAAAACTAAAACAACCATGTTAACTCTCAGCTTGCATGTTATATTTCAACTTTGATTACAGATTCTCGCTTGGGCCTTTTAGTTTCAATTTTTTTATCATTCTTTTTAGTCATTTTGTTTTGTCTTGATGTAAAGCTTATCAGTCAGTGCACTGACAAAACAGCAGAAAATTGCAAAATGGAAAGATTGCTAACTGAAGAAAGCACTACGGAAAGTAGAAGAACACAACACAAGCTTAATGGCACTGCCCTCTGGCTAAGGTAGCAGGTGTGTTATATAGGAATGTAAAGGAAGTGCAGCTCAACTGATCACAGCACTTAAGGAGGCTAATTGACAATTAATTTTAGGTTTTCCAGCCAAGACACTTGATTGAGAGTAAAACAACATTTATTTCTATAGCACATTTTTATACAAAGGATGTTGCTCAACTGTGGTGGGCTGGCACCCTGCCCAGGATTTGTTTCCTGCCTTGCACCCTGTGTTGGCTGGGATTGGCTCCAGCAGACCCCCGTGACCCTGTAGTTACGATATAGCGGGTTGGATAATGAATGGATGGATGGATGTTGCTCAATATGCTATATAACTAGTTGTTGATTAGCGAATTTCACCAAGTTGTTATACGCAGCAAATCTGCTGTGTTCACATTCTCCCTTGTTCATCAAATTATTTACTGATAATTTGGCTGGTGTATATATGCATATAATTATCATTCTCTTTAATGAATCTGCAATAATTATTAATATTTACTTTTCTCTATTTCTTTTACGGTTCTTCCATGGTGGCATTCTACACCACCGCCTACGAGTATGATGTCTGAATGAAAGCGGGTTCCCTTACTTGTCACAATACCCACTGTGTCAAATCCTCTAAGATGAACCCTAAAAAGAACTACTTAAGAACCTTTATATGTACTATTTATTCCTTACTCCTATCTAAGTTTAATTTGTTTTTCTTTGCATGTAACTACATCCTTGACATGTTGTATATAGTGATGAGAAAACATTGCCAAGTTCATCCAGAAAACACGGAAATGTTCACGATATTCAGTTATAATGGTGCAGTTGTCTTTAAAGTGTCCCTGAAGAGGAAACATCTGCTAACTATACTTAACCGACTATTGTGGCCAAAAAAGTGACCTGGGCAGTGCCGCAGCATTGCCAACCACTGCACCACTGTGCCTCCGTGATATCAAAGAAGAAAGTATGCAGTCAGCGATGCACAATAATAGATTTTGTCAAAACAAATTGGAAATGCCAAAATTGTAGTCAAAAGTCAGAAAAAATATATAGGCCTTTTACTCATGCGGCACTTGAAATTCGACCTGCACATTGGCGAAAAACCTTAAACAAATTTTCTCATAATTATTCCATTTATCTACATGAGTTATGGTTTTAGAATCTTAGTTCTGGTAACAAGTGTATTTGCTTAATGGCTTGAAACATTTCTCAGTCAGACGGTTTTACTGTCTAGTATTTGAGAATGTCAGGCCTGTTTAAAACCATCTTCACAGTTGCCCACAAACCCTGTGATGGCTGGCCATTCAAAGATGTCAACTGCAACTAAGAAAGTAGGTGGACCTACTCTATGCAGTGGTCTAGCCAAGCATTTTGGATACTTCGAATTGACACAATTAACGTTTTAAAATCATACTTGTTTAAAATAATAAATTACAACTTCACAAGCAGAGATAACTTGTTATTTATGCTGTATATGTTTCATTAATGTGGCCAAAAAGGTGACCTGAGCTCTACGTTAGCAGGGTCAACCACTGCACCACTGTGCCTCCATGAGATCTAAGAAGAAAGAACATAGTAAGAGATGCGCAATTGTACATTTTGTTGAAACAAAGCAGAAATGCTGAAATCATGGTCAAAATTCCCAAAAAATATGTAGGGCTTTTAAAGGTAGAAAATTCAAAGTTGCGTGTCATGATTCTTCTATTTTTTGAAGTTGCACTGAAGGCTCTCTAAACTCTTTGTGCTGATGCTCTGCACTTTTTATTCTATCAAAAAGATAGAAACATCTTGTAAATAGTAAATTTTTTGTTATTATTATTTCATAGAGTCTTCTCTGTTGAGATGGGGTGTCAGTTTTCACTCTCGCTTCACAAAGGCATGCACCTCGTTCTCTTATGCTGATGTGGAACTCGAAGATCAACTTGCACATCTGACTACCTGCACAGATACCTCATCCCAGAGAGTCTGCAATACAAATAATCAGCATTATTGGTAGCAACGTTGGCTGTTACAGATCTGGGGAATTTCGCACTGGCCTTGCAAAGCATTGTGGCACTTTGAAAAAAAAGTTCTCCTAAACCAGCCAGATTATCAGTAAATAATTTGATGAACATGGGCAAGCTCAGCAAATACAATGTGAAAAACACTTTTGGTGAAATCCCCTGACACTAATGGCCATCAGGTATGTGTGACCCATTCTCAATGTTTCCTAAAAAATGTCCTTGGCTCGTTTTCTTTAAAGAGAATTTAAAGGTACAATTTTTTGTCAAGTACATATTTT
This sequence comes from Polypterus senegalus, assembly GCF_016835505.1. Classification (NCBI taxonomy): domain Eukaryota; kingdom Metazoa; phylum Chordata; class Cladistia; order Polypteriformes; family Polypteridae; genus Polypterus; species Polypterus senegalus. Next base: position 93,457,876 of record NC_053157.1, read on the forward strand.
GCCTCCCCCCAACACATTTACATTTCATTGATGGTATTGGGTCTACTAGACTTGTGACCAATGCAGTTGTGGAAACTGTCTGTAAGACAACAATAACATCACTTTAGAAGCATTGTTTCCACTTACCCCAAACCTAATACCATGATACCAATCATAACAATCATTTACATCACCATCAACCATGAATACCCCCCATCAACTCCTCCATGCACTTCCCACTATCAACAATACCTTGGACCAATGCATGTCAGGAAACTGTCTGTAAGATAACAATAACCCCAAACCTAATCCCATCATACAAATGATTTACATCACGCTCAACCATGAATATTCCCATTAATTCCTCCATGGCCACCCAACCTCCAACAATAACTTTGCCATTCATGTACAATCCCTAATCTCATCAGACCGATCATTCTAATTTATTTTCAAAATGGAATTGGGGAGGGACACAACAAATAAATAGCTCTATGTATGTGGCTTCTTTCCAAAAACAATCCAGTATGGCAAAGAAAATCTCTGCTCAGGTGGCCTTCGGCATCATTTTAGAAGACAGAAAAGACAATGTGGAGTGAGTGCTCACTTTGGAAAATGAAACATTTTCAGAATATGGGGATCATGTTTCTGTCAATTAAGAAATCTGACAGTGAGTTTGAACAAGAGGTCAGAACTGACTCAGACAAGCAGAGAAATATGGATGTCAAAAATGAAGAAATTGAATGGCATTCTTGTCCACTGAAGGAGCCGCCATGCTTTGCTGCCATTGTGATAAAGATGCAACCAGGGCCAACGCAGATGACAGTCACGCATATATATGACAAACGCCTTCTTTTGAACTTTTTATTCAAGACATCATCCAGCAAGTCATTCTTGCTGGTTCTTTCAGATCCACTGGAGAGTTCACTGAATCCCTGTGGAATGCAGAAACTGTCCAAGAACTTTTCTTTACAACAATTTCTCTGAAAGACTTTCACAATATTTCCAGGATTATCCACTTTGGTAACTGAGACACCTGACCAGACAAGCTAGCTGCAGTTAAGTCAGTGTGGGACAAGTGGGTGGAATACCTTTGGCTATGCTATAATCCTGGAACCAGCGTTAGTGTTGATGAGCAGCTTATATCATTTTGGGGCCACTTCCCATTCAGGTAGTACATGTCATCTAAGCTTGCCAAATATGGAATCAAGATTTGGGCTTCTCATGTGAAGCTGCTTTATCATATTCATAGAACATGCAGGTATACAATGAAAAGCCTAAAAAAAACCAAAGGATGTGGGTTGTACTGGATATGGCACAGGGAATCTGTGGTCAGAACACATGTGAAAGTTATTTTACTTTGCACAAGTTGGGATAGGAACTCTTGAAGGGAAAGCTGACAAGGAACAATAAGAAAAAACAAGCCAGAGCTCCCATTTTAACTGATAACTGCAAAGGACATGCCTGACAATTCAAGTAAGTTTCTGATGTCTTACATACCAAGAAAAGGAAAAAATGTGGTACTTATATATATATTGTGGTGGGCAGCTGAGGGCTGTGCCCAGCCGGGATGCCGAGAAGGACTGGGAGAGAGACTATGCCTCCTCCAGACCACGAGAGGGCAGCTGCCCTGGTTTGTGTGGGGGCCACGGGAACTGACTAAGGAAGATCAACCCTATAAGGGCCCGTGGCCACCGCCAGGGGTTGCCTCGAAGACCCTGAAGCCCTGGACGTCAGCACTTAGTATTACCAGGGACACCAGGAGTGCTTCCGGGTGCTCATGCGGCACTTACGCCACACCAGGAACTACCGCAGGAAGCTCATTGGGGGCACCTGGAGCATTTCCAGGTGGACATAAAAGGGGCTGCCTCACTCCATTCGGAAGCTTGGAGGAGAGGAGTGGAGGCAGTGAAGAGAGGACAGGATTGTTGAGAGGCCTGAACTGAGGGTGCTTGATGCGGGGCACTGGGTTGTGTGTGGAACTAAATACTTTTGTACATAGTTGTAAATAAACATGTGGTGGTGTTTGAACATTGGTGTCTGCCTGTCTGTGTCGAGGCTGATCTTCCAAAAATATATATATATATATATTTGTATGAGGAATAGAGACACTTTAGACTTTAAAACTAACATTCTCATCATTCTAGGTTGCTACCAGTCTCTGCAAGTGGAAAGTTGTAATGTTTGTGGACCTAAGAAGAACAGAAAGACCCAGTTTACATGCTTCAAGTGCAAAATACACATTTGCATGGAACATACTTTGAAAGTCTATCTTTCATGTGGTGTATAGATGCTAGAAACTTGTGTTCAACCAGGCTAATTGTATCATTTCAATATAACCCTATATGTCCTTACAATTTATTCAGTTCAAAACAATAAACATCAATAGCTGTAGAAACCTTGTCTGATTTATATTTGTTCAATATTAATGAAATAATCCACTTATATATTGATTATTGATTTCTACACAAAAAACAAATTTTATAACAACACTTGAACAGCACTTTCATTGACAAATGTGAAACAGCAAAGCTTAATAGTAACTAAAGCATATTATACAGACTATATTGTTTGTATGTGAGAAAAATTCAAGATCTGTTAAGTAGTTTGTCATAAAAATGTTGACACTGAAACTGGCGTTGCCTTCCACGTTGTCATCTACTCCTCGCAAGCCAGGAACATCGACTTTAACTGGGCTTGGAACTTCACCTGCGGAGCATGAAGACCGAAACGATCTGTCCGATCTGAAGGTAATGATCGCTGCAATGCCCACTGCTCAAGACATAAAGGAGCTCAAGAAAGATATAAATAAATGATATAAGGAAGGAAATAAATTATATAAGGAAAAATGATATAAGGAAAGAAATAAAGGACATACACAAGACAAACGAGATGTTGCTGTTCCTACGAACAATTACACTCCAAATTTTACTTTCCAGAAACACATTTCTTTCACTACCTTCAAATTAGAAACTTTGTTAAACAAAACCTGCCCGATTTCCACATCTCTCACATACCTCTATGCCGGGAAAAATAATGATCATCTTGAGTACAATGGGAAAAGGATCTTTCACTCAACATCTCAGAAAAGGAGTGGAAGGTAGCAATGCACAGAATTCACTCGATCACCATATGTGCAAAGCATACAATTATTCAACTTAAAATATATATCGAGTACATCTGTCTTGTTTAGAATTGTTGAAAATTACTTAGCCCCATACACTCACCCCGCAGATGGCGTCTCAATCCGCTTCTATTAGCTGACGAGAATTGTACTGAATTTATATCCAAACAAATTGAATTCTTTCTAGAGACAAATACATCCCCTGAGATCTCTGCAGGAATACTCTGGGAAACTCTTAAGGCCTTCTTAAGAGGACAGATTATCTCATATCTTTCCCACAGAAATAAATCCGAAGCGAAGAAAGTAGCAGAGATAAAAAGCGAAATTACTAAAATAGATGAAGAACATGCCAGACTACCAAGCGAGACTCTACATAAGAGGAGGCAGGCTCTACATTCAGAATTAAACCTCTTGACAACTAAAGAAACCGAACAACTAATTTACAAATCCAGACATCATTATTATGAACATGGAGAAAGCTAATAAGCTTTTAGCGCAACAAATTCACAAGCAAGATGTGCATACGCAATCTCGTAATTACTAACACTAACGGAGATAAAATCATCGAACACAAAAATATAATGTACACTTTTAGAGACTACTATAAATCCCTATATACTACTGAGTTTAAAGAAGACAATATACAATCTAATGCATTTCTGGATAAATTACAGATACCACAAATTGACGCTATTAGTGTGGAGGAGCTCGATAAACCTCTGTCATTATCAGAATTACTGGATGCTATAAAGTCACTCCAAGGTGGAAAAGCAGCAGGCCCTGACGGCTACCCTGCAGAGTTTTACAAGAAATTCTCGCTCAGCTAGCTCCCTCCTATTAGCAACATTTACAGAAGCCAGAGATAACCAATCTCTTCCACAAACCTTTCGCCAAGCACTAATCACTGTCTTCCAAAACAAAATAAGGACTTATTACAATGTGCATCATACAGACCAATTTCACTTCTGAATAACGACGTTAAAATACTCTCTAAAATCATAGCTAGAAGGATGGAGAAAGTGCTCCCCTCAGTAATATCACAAGACCAAACTGGATTTATTAGGGGCCGACACTTATCTTCAAATCTTCGACGCCTGTTTAATGTAATATACTCACCAACTAAATCAAACACCCCAGAAATATTATTATCATTGGATGCAGAAAAAGCATTGACATGATTGAATGGAAATACCTTTTACTATTTTGGAGAAGTTTGGGTTTGGCCCGAACATTTGTGCATGGATTAAATTACTGTATACTAACCCAGAAGCTTCAGTTTGCATCAATAACATTTGCTCAGACTACTTTAAACTAGAGCGTGGCACAAGACAAGGATGCCCTTTGTCACCACTGCTGTTTGCAATTGCCATTGAACCACTGGCAATACATTGTCGAAATACTGATCAGATAAAGGGGATTAGCAGAGAAGGACTGGAACAGAAAATCTCATTATATGCAGATGACATGGTACTGTATATATCGGACCCAGAAAATTCTGTGCCTGCAGTCTTAGCAGCACTCACAGAATTTCAAAAGCTCTCTGGTCTCAGAATTAATCTGAATAAAAGTGTACTCTTTCCGTGAATTCGCAAGCATATAATATTAGATTAGACACCCTTCCTTTTATCATTGCAGAACAGTTTAAATACCTCGGGGTAAACATCACAAGTAAACATAAAGCTCTTTATCAACAAAATTTCGTGTCTGCATGGAAAAAATTAAACAAGACTTGCATAGATGGTCAACCCTTCATCTCACACTAGCTGGAAGAATTAACACTGTTAAGATGAATATTCTTCCTAAGCTCCTTTTTATTTCAAAACATACCAATATACATTAATAAATCGTTTTTAAGCAATTAGATTCAACAATAACCTCATTTATTTGGAATTCTAAACATCCACGCATCAAAAGAGCGACCTACAAAGACAAAAGGCAGAAGGCGGCATGGCTCTACCTAACTTCCAGTTTTATTACTGGGCGGCAAATATACAGTCGATAAGAACCTGGACACAAATAGAAGAACATACACAGGCATGGACCGCAATAGAAGTAAAATCCTGCAGTACTTCTTTGTATTCCTTGCTTTGTGCTCCAATAAACACACGCTATCGGCAATACACTAATAACCCAATTGTGCTCCACTCACTTAGAATCTGGAACCAATGTAGAAAGCATTTTAAGACGGAGAAGCTTCTTTCTGTGGCACCCTGCAAAAGAACCACCTCTTTCAACCCTCACAAACATATGCAGTTTTAATATCTGGAAAAATTTGGAATTAACTTGCTTAGAGATCTTTATATAGACAACGCCTTTGCATCCTATGAACAATTACATTCCAAATTTAACATTCCAGCTACAAATTTCTTTCACTATCTTCAAATCAGGAACTTTGTTAAACAGAACCTTCCAGATTTTCCTCATCTTGCACCCTCATCCACGCTGGAAAATTATTGCTCAATTTCAAGGAGTTAGACTCCATCTCTACAATATATAAAATCCTTTTACAATCCCTTCCTTTCAAAGATCCAAGAGGACACTGGGAAAATGACCTCTCAATTAATATATCAGAAAAGGAGTGGAAAGTAGCAATGCAGAGAATTCACTCAAGCTCCATATGCAAAGCATACAATTATACAACTCAAAATTATATATCGAGCACATCTGTCTCGACTAAAACTCTCCAAAATGTTTCCAGGACATGATCCAACCTGTGAACGCTGCAAAAGCCCCAGCCTCACTAGGTCACATGTTCTGGGCCTGCACCAAATTAACATTATTCTGGACAAAAATTTTTAATTACCTCTCAGACAGTCTTGGACTCACAATCCCTCCTAACCCATTAACAGCTGTGTTTGGGGTTCTTCCAGAGGGTCTTAAAGTGGAGAAAGACAAACAAATTGTGATTGCATTCACTACACTGTTGGCACGCAGACTTATTCTGATAAACTGGAAGAACCCAAACTCTCCTCTTTTAAGTCAGTGGGAAACTGATGTGTTATATTATTTAAAATTGGAAAAATCAAATACTCAGTTAGAGGATCTGTGCAGACTTTTTCAAAACATGGCAGGATCTAATCAGTAATATTTTGAAATGTTTATAAAGCACAGAGAATTTGTTGATTTAGGTATTTTTAAAAGCCTTAAATTTTACACCGTTTGGCTTGCTCTCTCTCTCAAGGGTGGGGATCGATCTGTTCTTAGCATAATTCTTTTTTTTTTTCTTTTTGTAAAACTTGATTGCTATGTATTGATTGTAATAAAATTAATAAAAAAAAAAAAAAAAAAAAAAGAATTGTTGAAAATGTTTCTAGGGCAAGATCCAGCCTGAATGTTGCAATTAAGTTCCAGTCTCATTGGGCCACATGTTTTGGATTTGCACCAAATTAACATCATTCTGGACCAAAATCTTTAAATGCCTTATACACAGCCTTGGTGTCACAATCCCTCCTAATCCATTAACAGCTGTGTTTGGTGTACTTCCAGATGGGCTTAAAGTGGAGAAGGACAAACTGTAATTGCCTTCTCTTTACTATTAGCACGTAGACTTTTCTTGGTCAACTGGAAGAATTCTAACTCACTTTTTTTAAGTCAGTGGGTAACTGATTATCTTATATATTATCTGAAATTGGAAAAAATCAAATTCTCACTTAGATGATCCGTATAAAACTTTGTCAAAACCTGGCAGGATCGAATCAATAACATTTTAGAATAATCATTTTAATTCATAAAGCAGATTTTCTCCCCCTTTTTTGACTCTATTTTTATTCATTTATTAATTTATCTATTTACTTATTTTTACTAGTTTAAAGTTTTACTCTGCTGGCTCAGCTCTCTTTCTCATTGGTGGGGGTTGATTTGTTTTGAACCTAGTTTTGTAAAACTTGACTTATTTGTATAGAATGTAATTTAATTTTAATAAAATCAATAAAATCCAAAAATGAAACACACCAAATGTACTAGGACATGATTAAGAGATCAGCAGATGTCCTGCAAACAATACTACTTGACAGCTGTCATAAATACTGAGATTTCAAGGGTAATAGCTGAACGTTATAGATATGAGAAGAACAAGAGTACGGTACAACAGAAGTTTATTTCAATAAGTCATTTGGTGTAAACCAGCAAACCAGTCAGAGTAAATGTATGCATTAATCAGTACAGTTCGGTAAATTCAGCTGTTTATAAAATATACCTAGTTTTCTCCTGCATGATTTATATTGAGCTTGTCCAAGTATAGGATAAGTTACTTTCTTTAATTAATAATTTAAGTTCTACTATTTGGCCAAACATGCTTTACACAAGTCTGTGGAACAAATAATAAATAACCATTCAAAGACCTTAGTTACTTAGAAGTGATGTACAAAGAAAAAAAGATCAATGATATATGGGGGAACCTACCCATAAAGTGCTTCAAAAACAAGCAATAAAAATTTAAAATCCATCCTATAGCTAAATGGGAGCCAGTGCAGAGGAATCAAGACAGGAAAAGTATGGTCTCTTCGTCTGGTTTCAGTCAGATATCTAGGAACAGAATTTTGCACTAGTTTCAATTGAAAAAATGTCACATCATAAATGCTATGATGGTGTGGGTTGGCCGCACGCAAGCCAAGTCTTTCCAGGATCCTATCCAACCCACTACTGTCGATAACATACCCGAAAGATTAGCCTAGCAAATGATGACACACACATAGCAAGGGGTAGATGAAAAGGTGTATTAGTGCTTTTATTAAAACCAGTCCAAAAACAAATCAGTGTCCAAATAAATAGTGCAGTGCTCTATCCATTATAAATAAATGAATAATCCATAAACAGAAACCAGAGTTCAGTGGAGGCTAAAATAATCAATAAACAATCCTTTTAAAAATGAGGATAAAATGTCACAGGTAGGAAAACTGTCTGTGAAAATCAAGTCGCCAGTGCTTCCCTTTGAAAAATGATGTTTCCACTGCTTACCTCTGCTGCAAGGCCACCCATCCAACAGACACAGCCATCCAACTCCTACTGGTCCTGGTCCATGCTACCCCATGGCTCCCAGCACAGCTCCCAATCTGGACTTCAACTCGCGAGAAGGCTCGGGTCCCTATAGCCATCTGTGGCCTGACAGGGCTCCCTGCCCGAGCCTCCCTTTCACTTCCTCTTTCCTCTCTCTCTGCTCCATGCAGGCTCCACTTTTTTCTGTGACACCTAATTGGGTGCATGTTCAAGGATCCGCTCTCTCTCTGTGGCATCTCCTCATGTGTATGTGGAGCGGCCAGCCAGTTCCCCAATTAACCGAGGAGCAAAATGCACTCACATACACCTGTACCTGACTGGAGTCTGCACCTTCTCGGAACACAATTATTTATTTAAAATTTGCCACTAATTTCCGAGCTGCGGACACGCTATACCACAATGTCACCATATAGAGAGTAACCTTACTGTTGGTAGGGAAGGAGCTGGGGCTCATGCAGAGGTTGGATATACCAAGGCAAACTGGTCCTGGGTGAGGGATGAGACAAAGAGCAGTTCAATAGACCTCCTATGACAAAGAAAAAATTTGGACGGCGTTTTCCCGCGCCCTGACGTGGGTCACCAGGGCCCCCCTCTGGAGCCAGGCCTGGAGGTGGGGCTCGATGGCGAGCGCCTGGTGGCCGGGCTTGCACCCATCGGGCTCTGCCGGGCACAGCCTGATGAGGCAACGTGGGTCCCCCTTCTCATGGGCTCACCACCTATGGGAGGTGCCAAGGAGGTCGGTTGCAGTGTGAGTTGGGTGGTGGCTGAAGGCGGGGACCTTGGCGGTCTGATCCTCGGCTACAGAAGCTGGCTCTTGGGACGTGGAATGTCACCTCTCTAAAGGGGAAGGAGCCTGAGCTGGTGTGTGAGGTCGAGACGTTCCGGCTAGATATAGTTGGGCTCAACTCAACGCACAGCTTGGACTCTGGAACCAATCTCCTTGAGAGGGGCTGGACTTTCTACCACTCTGGAGTTGCCGTGTGGGTGTGGGCATACTTATTGCCCCCCAACTTGGGGCCTGTACATTGGGGTTTACCGCGGTGGACGAGAGGGTAGCTTCCCTCTGCCTCAGGTGGGGGGACGGGTCCTGACTGTTGTTTGTGCATATGCGCCGAACAGCAGTTTGGAGTACCCACCTCTTTGGAGTCCCTGGAGGAGGTGCTAGAGGGCATACCTTCTGGGGACTCCCTCGTACTGCTGGGAGACTTTAATGCTCATGTGGGCAATGACAGTGAGACGTGGAAGGGCGTGATTGGGAGGAATAGCCCCCCCCCCTGATCTGAACCCGAGCGGTGTTTTCTTATTGGACTTCTGTGCTCGTCATGGATTGTCCATAACAAACACCATGTTCAAGTATAGGGGTGTTCATATGTGCGGCCACATGTTTTGGACACTCGAGTGAAGAGAGGGGCGGAGCTGTCAACTGATCACCACCTGGTGGTGAGTTGGCTTCGATGGTGGGGGAGGATGCCGGTTAGGCCTGGTAGACCCAAACGTGTTGTGAGGGTCTGCTGGGAACATCTGGCAGAGTTCTCTAACAGAAGTAGCTTCAACTTCCACCTCCAGCAGAACTTTCACCACGTCCCAAGGGAGGTGGGGGACATTGAGTCCGAATGGACCATGTTCCGTGCCTCTATTGTTGAGGCAGCTGACCAGAGCTGTGACTGTAAGGTGGTCGATGCCTGGCGTGGCGGCAATCCCCAAACCAATTGGTGGACACCGGCAGTGAGGGATGCCGTCAAGCTGAAGAAGTAGTCCTACCGGACCCTTTTATCCTGTGGGACTCTGAAGGCAGCTAATAGGTACTGACAGGCCAAGCGGAATGCAGCTTCGGTGGTTGCTCAGGCAAAAACTCAGGCATGGGAGGAGTTTGGGGAGGACATGGAGAACGACTTTCGGACGGCATCGAGGAGATTTTGGTCCACCGTCCGGCGTCTCAGGAGGGGGAAGCAGTGCAGTGTCAACACTGTATATAGTGGGGATGGTGCGCTGCTGACCTCGACACGGACGTTAGGGTCGGTGGGGAGTATCAAGACCTCCTCAATCTCACTAACATGCCTTCCAATGAGGAAGCAGAGCCTGGGGACTCGGAGGTGGGCTCCCCCATCTCTGGGGCTGAGGTCACCGAGGTGATCAAAAGATGCCTTGGTGGCAGGGCCCCAGGGGTGGATGAGATACGCCTGGAGTTCCTCAAGGCTCTGGATGTTGTAGGACTGTCTTGGTTGACACGTCTGTGCAACATCGCATGGACATCAGGAACAGTGCCTCTGGATTGGCAGACCGGGGTGGTGGTCCCTCTCTTTAAAAAGGGGGACCGGAGGGTGTGTTCCAACTACAGAGGGATCACACTCCTCAGACTCCCTGTAAAAGTCTATTCGGTGGTCCTGGAGAGGAGGGTTCATCAGATAGTCGAACCTCGGATTCAGGAGGAACAGTGTGGTTTTCGTCCTGGTCGCGGAACAGTGGACCAGGTCTACACCCTTAGCAGGATCCTGGAGGGTGCATGGGAGTTTGCCCAACCAGTCTACATGTGTTTTGTGGACTTGGAAAAGGTGTTCGACCGTGTCCCTCGGGGAATCCTGTGGCGGGTGTTCTGGAAGTATGGGGTACCAGACCCCTGATAAGAGCTGTTCGGTCCCTGTACAACCAGTGTCAGAGCTTGGTCCGCATTGCCGGCAGTAAGTCGAGCCCATTTCCAGTGAGAGTTGGACTCCACCAGGGCTGCCCTTTGTCACCGATTCTATTCATAACTTTTATGGACAGAATTTCTAGGTGCAGCCAGGGTGTTGAGGGAGTCCGGTTTGGTGGACTCAGGATTGGGTCACTGCTTTTTGCAGATGATGTTGTCCTATTTGCTTCATCAAGCCGTGATCTTCAGCTCTCTCTCAGCCAGAAAAGGGTGGAGTGCCCTCTCAGGGTTGGGGGAGAGATCCTGACCCAAGTGGAGGAGTTCAAGTATCTCAGGGTCTTGTTCACAAATGAGGGAAGAATGGAGCGTGAGATCGACAGGCAGATCGGTGCGGCATCCGCAGTGATGCGGGCTCTGCATCAGTCTGTCGTGGTGAAAAAGGAGCTGAGCCGTAAGGCAAGGCTCTCAATTTACCAGTCGATCTACATTCCTACCCTCACCTATGGTCATGAGCTATGGGTAGTGACCGAAAGAACAAGATCGCAAATACAAGCGGCTGAAATGAGTTTCCTCCGCAGGGTGTCTGGGCTTTCCCTTAAAGATAGGGTGAGAAGCTCAGTCATCCAGGAGGGGCTCAGAGTAGAGCCGCTGCTCCTCCGCATCGAGAGGAGTCAGATGAGGTGGCTCGGGAATCTGATCAGGATGCCTCCTGGACGCCTCCCTGGTGAGGTGTTCCGGGCACGTCCAACCGGGAGAAGACCCCGGGGAAGACCCAAGACACGCTGGAGCGACTATGTCTCCCGGCTGGCCTGGGAACGCCTTGGGATTCTCCCGGAAGAGCTAGAAGAAGTGGACGGGGAGAGGGAAGTCTGGGCCTTTCTGCTCAAGCTGCTGTCCCCGCGACCCGACCTCGGATAAGCGGAAGAGGATGGATGGATGAACTCTGCAATGAATCAACTGCAGAGCTGTCTTTTTGAACTAAGATCCTGGATGGCTAATAATTTTCTTGATCCAAATCAAAATAAAATGGTCTCAGACTTCTCAGCTCTTTCTCTGTCTTTTACAAACCTCAAATGTGCAATCTTGGTGTTATCTTTGACAGTAACCTCTCTTTTGAAAAACAGATTAATTCTGTAGTTAAGAGTTGCTTTTTACAGCTTCGTCTTTTAGGTAAGATCAAGCCTTTTTTATCTTCTTATCTTAAACTACTCATGCATTTATCTTTTCTCACCTTGATTACTGTAACTCGCTGTATTCTGGGAATAGCAAATCCCTGATACACAGGTTGCAGTTGGTCCAGAATGCTGACACTGGCTTTCTGGTTGGTGGCAAGAAAGTATGATTCTGTTTCTCCTATATTAGCTTCTTTACACTGGCTGCCTGTCAGTTTTTGAATTGATTTTAAAATCTTGTTGCTAGTTTTTAAATCTTTACATGGGCTTGCTCCTGCCTATTTATCTGAATTGTGTGCTTTACACCAGCCATCTAGAGTGCTTAGATCTTCTGGTCAGTTGTCTCTTGTTGTTCCTTGTGCTAAGTGTAAAACTAAGAGGGACAGGGCTTTTGCAGCTGCTGCTCCTTGCCTATGGAACTCTTTACCTCATTACATAAAGGAGTCATCTACAATTGAACTGTTCAAGATGAGATTAAAGACTCATTATAATTCACTTGCTTTCCGTGACCTTCAGTAATACTGATGGTTTCCTCATTGTGATTATGTAATCTTACTTCAATTTATTACTTATTTTATTTATGTTCATTTACTTTATTTCTATTTATGTTAATTATATGGTTTTTTTTTTCTTCTTTTATTGTAAAGCACTTTGGCCACTGCATTTTTAGTGTAGCCACCGATGCATAAGGCGAAGTCAGGCACGGGTAAAACGCGTGTCAAAGAAATCTCACAGTCCAAAAGTTCGTTTTAGAATATTTAGTGAAAATTAAAAGCAAATAATCCACACAAGAATAAAAGGAAAAATAGTTACACACGTAGAATAAAGGCAAAAAAAGAAAAATGTATCTTCTATAAACTTAGCTTTTCTTGAGAAACTTTAGTTATTTAGTTATTTCTATACTTAAACATTCTTTACTTCTTCTTTCTATACTTAAAGGTTCTTAATTTCTTCTTCTGTATGCCTTATGCATACGGTTCAACACTTAAATAAAAGTGCTATTTTACGAGTTACTTCATACTCAAAAGGCCCGTAAGCCGATTGGCACATAGGCATGTGCCCAGGCATGGTCACGTGCGCAAGCATGAACACGATCACGAACACGGTTAAAAACCGTATGCCTCTATTCCTTATATAAGGCAAGGCTAGACACTAACTGGAGAACATTGTTCACTCAAAGCTGTTAGAAAATGACAGGAAAATAGGAACCTCCCATATTTTATGCATTATCATCTAGTAAAATATTCATGAATTTTATAGAACTAGGAAAATGGCTCTTACACATCTGGCCCCTAATTGTTTATGCTAGGGCAGAAATCAATTACTTTAACTTTTACTTAATAAGAGCCTTCATTACTTTATCAAACTTAAACCAAACTTTAGAAACTTAAAACTTAAATTCTACTATACTAAACAATAAACTTAAGAAACTTAACATTTAAACTCTACTGAAAAAGCAGAAGCATTAAATTTAATACATTTTAAAATTTGGCATGCAAAAAGAAAAATGAGTCATTTAAGTCATTGTTGCTTCCTGGAGCAGGCAGTTTGTTCACAAGTCTGTCCAGTGTGCTGGTCTGGATCTGCACACAAACTCTTCTGCCTGCCCCTTTTGCATCTGGCATTGTCTTTACCCAGGAGTTTCAGGGTGTAGCATCTTGTAATTACACCCACAACATCCACTTTCTTTATGAACTTGTTGCATAATTATAGTAGCAATATGTGAATCCTTCTGAAAAATTGCATGGTGTTTTGCCTCTTCTGGCATAGCTGATTTGCTGAGTCTTCCTCCAACTTCCAATATTCCATCTCACAGAACTGGGTCCAGTTTGGTGATTTTACTTAATCATTACAAGCTGATTTTTGTGCAAGGCTTTAACCTCCTCTGGGTAAGCTTTTATTTGACTGAGGCGAATAAGTTTGTCTTCTGCTTTAGACAAGTCATTTAGAGATAGTAGCTTTAGTCTGATTGTTGATTTATATTCCTTCATATGTTCTGAGATTAGTGTTTTTTGTTTTTCTGGGCTGTGTCCAGATTGACTGACTGTATACTGAATTGAATTTCTCTCTTCTTTCAGATGCAGTAGTACTTCTTTGAATCTAAGGAACCAAGCTATATTGCTTTCTTTAAATTGAACCATTTTGAGTGGCACTCCACAAGTCTTTTTACTGGTTCAGTTTTTTCATGTACACTTGTAAGGTTTACTACACACCTTTTGATCCTCTTGATGCCTGGTCCGCAGGATTTTGTGCAGATGTGAAATACCTCCATTGCAAGGGTTGTGTGTGCTCTCTTATCACCGTGATTCTGTTGGCAACAAAAGTTTTGCAGCGTGCACTTTCATTTGCGATGTACCTTAGTACCATAATGCTGTCAGTCCAAAAGATTGATTCTTGCAGGGGAATCTGTAGTTCTTGTTTTAACATTTTGTCCATTTTGACTGCTACCACTGCTGCTGTAAGTTCCAATCTTGGTATAGTGACTGATTTTAGTGGTGCCACTCTTGATTTCCCCATTAGAAATGAACAATGTCTCTCATTTTCTTTGTTAGTCAGAAGAAGGTAGGAAACAGTGCCATACCCGTTTTCTGAGGCATTTCCAAAATGATGCATTTGTGCGGCCATTATTTGACCAAATCCAGGCGGTTTAAAGCACCTGTCCACATTGTAATCCACAACTTCCAAGATTTGTACCTTATTTGTAAGATAAAATCCTCCCTTTAAGCACAGGTCTGGAAGATCTTTGGCCAATCTCATGTGTAGCAACTGAGTTTAAACAGTCATCAACATAGAAATTGTGCAGCACAGTTTAACTGCTTCTTCTGTAGCTGTGCTTCTTAAGGCATTCTCTTTTTCAAGAGTTAACTGTTCTGTGGGTACCTTAATGGCATATCTTTTGTCCAAAATGTCATTCATGAAAATTTTATAATCCTCATGGAATGTTGGGTACTTTGTAAGTTTCCTTTTAAGTCCAACAGCATGTTGTTCTGCAACACAATGATTGACTGGCACTTCAACAGTCTCATTTTTAAAAGGCAGATTACTGCAATATTGTCTGTTCACTAGACTTGCAGTATCTGAAGCTATGCGCATGAATTTAATGTCCTCATGTGACATCTCCTCCTTTTCCTCACAGTCGCATTCTGGAAAGTCTGTATTGTATTGCTGGAGTAACATTTACTCTACTTTCTTTATTGTCACATAATTGACTGAACATCTTTGCAGTCTTTCTTTGTCTGAGCCCTTTATAAATCCATTAACAATCCACCCTCGAAATGTTTTCACAACATAAAGTCTTTCATCTTCACTGTGTGTGATGTGCCATGGTTACATGACTTTGCGGGCATTTGTACTTAACAACATCAATATCAATAATAGAATTGTAATTACAATATTATTACTTTGGTCTGCATTTATCTGGGGTTGATGTATGTCTTTTTCTTGACATCTTTTTCTTTAGGGATGTTCTCCCTTTTCGCTGGTATAGAGTTCAGTGTGTACACTTCTGGTGTATCAAGAAATGTGTTTCCTTCTATCCCACAGACTTGTAACTTCGTTAGGACTGTACACTTTGCTAATTTCTGACTATTTACTGTGTCTCTTTCTACAGTGCTGATGCAGATGTGAGACTTTCTTCCAGAAAGATTTAACTGCCTTTGTAAACTTTAAGTGCAAAATGTAGCTGAGCTGCCAGAGTCTTTAAGAGCCGATGTTTCTACACATTTTACACTCGTTTCAGACTTAACTTTAACTGGAGTCACAGCTAAGACACACTCTTTATCGGCCCCGGTATCAGTACAAGTCTCTAGCGGTTCAACAGAAATATGGGCGGAAGAAATGTTTTTCTCTTCCGACATAACGTTCTCCTCTTTAGGAGGTGTTCATTTTTCCTTATTTATATGCAAAATTACTAGATGTAACTGAGAGCATATTTGGGGTTTAATCTTTTCTTCACAGTCTTTACTAAATGTCATTGTTTAAGGCACTTAAAGCGTAAGTCTTTAGATTTCAAAAAGTCAATTTTACTTTCATAAGTTAATGTCTGAATTGCACTGCATTCGTTAAGATCTTGATTTTCATTACAAAAAAGACAGTGCTTATCGCTTGTACGTCCAGTCGTCTCCACCATTTTGACTGAAGTGCCTTTATCCATTTTTTTGCCCGTTGCAGAAAAGTTTGTGACAAAGCTGCTTTCTATCGGGGCGCCTTTCAAAAGATACTTCTCTTGATCAGTTTTATCATTTTCCATCTTGAATGTATGGCTTTATGGAGCTGAACTGAACGTGGAATCCAAAGCTGATGTTGTCCAGAAAGTGTACTGGATCGGCGAGAGGAGTTCGCCTGCTCTCCGTATTTTCAATACTTTGTACTTTGCATATAGGTCTTGAGAAAGTTTGTATACTTTAGTAGGAAGGTTATCCTTACTTTCAAATTGTTGTCCGCTTTGAAAGTTGGGCATAATATTTGTACATTTGCCAAGAAAGTTCGCATAATCGCTCTGTCCTTCTCCATCGTTTGGCTTTATTTGTGGCCGCCCTTTGTCTTTTCTCATATAGCCATCGGCTTTCCGTAGCTGGTTTCCATAAAGACTTTCGAGTTTTTTTCTGGCCTTTTGATAACCCTCTAACGGTGAAAAGTATTTACAGATTTTAAGAATCTCGTTAGGTGAACCTTTGGTAAACTGTGCCAATAGGTCCAATTTATCTTGCGGATTCTCTATCGCCTCATCAATAGCTCGGTCAAATGTTCTTATAAAGTCCTTATTTAGTCAATGGATCGCCGTCAAATATTGGGATCCTTTTGTGTGGCACATAAGGCGCTTGAGTCTTATACTGTTGTTCTTTCTGTTGATCGTAGCGCTTATTGTAATGCGATTGTTGAAGAGGTGCTGGCGCTTTATTTTGCTGATCATAAAGCAATTGCTGAATACTGTTTTTACTTTCGTTGTTACATGGAAAGTCACAAATACTTGCTTCTTGCGGTTTTGCACTTCTCACACTTGTTTCTGAGGGACGTTACTAGAATTGTGTTTATCTGAACTTCGATAGCGTCTTTTAAGAACTCCTAATTTTGCTTCGGGTTCTGCTATAGCTGCCTTCAATTCCAATTGATCTCTTTTGGCATTCAGATGTGCTTTCAACTGTGCTTCTTCCATATCTAGAGCCTGTTGCTTTCTTCGTTTCTCTGCTTTAGCCAACAGCACAGCCTGTGCTGCCTCTTGAGATCTGATGGCGCTAATAGAAGTAACGGCTGAACTTGCACTACGTTTAGATTTTGCGGAGATTTGGGAGTCCTTGGCTGAATTAGCCGCTGAACTTATATGACTTTTACTTTGAATGGAAATATGTGAGATACTGTCTTCTGGAGAGACGTCAGGAATGTCATTCGTCGTTCTGTAATACCTGAATTGGTTAGCCGAAAAGTCGGGCTGCTGGTTGATGCTTTTATTTTGACGTACTTCTAAAACCCAATTCGTTGTATATCCGCTAAATGTATTACAAATTTTCGTTTTAGCATCAAAGTCGTTTTGTAGCATTTTCCGTATATCTTCGTTGCTCTGGAGGGATAAAAGTTTGTCGCTTAACCTTTTATATGCCGTTCCCAAGTCAAAGAACGAATTCTCGATGACTGATTTTATATATTCACAGTTACATTCATTTTTTTGTAAATCCTTTACGGTCTTCATCATACTAAATAATTGTTTGTATTTGTAATCAATTTCTGATTGAATTTTAGCTGACACCGAGTTGGACGGCTTCCTTTCGTCCTGGAGATGATTCTCCATAGAAGCGTCATAATCGTCGTGACTTTCACTCACACTTTCACTGGGGGTTCGAAATATTCTCTGGCTCCCGAATTCAGATGCCATGGCGATCCTACAAGGTACTGTACTTAAAATCCTTTGTAATTTATACAGTCTCTCGAAGAGCACTAGCAATTCTCAAATATCAGCTCCGATCAAAGACAAAGATTAAAGGTACCTATTGAGTCTTTTTCAAGTTGTTGTTGATTTCTTTCGTCGCAGTCCGATCTCAGGCGTAGAAAATGCAGGCTTGCTTTCTTTTATAATCCAAGACAATTTTAAACTTTCGGTCCTAGGTAGGTTCAGATCTTAACCTGGTTTCAAAACTTCAGGTGGGTTTTTAACTTTAGTGTAGCCGCCGATGCATAAGGCGAAGTCAGGCACGGGTGAAACGCTTGTCAAAGAAATCTCACAGTCCAAAAGTTTGTTTTAGAATATTTAGTGAAAATTAAAAGCAAATAATTTACACTAGAATAAAAGGAAAAATAGTTACACACGTAGAATAAAGGCAAAAAAAGGAAAAATGTATCATCTATAAACTTAGCTTTTCTTGAGAAACTTTAGTTATTTCTATACTTCACTTTTTTCTATATTTAAAGGTTCTTAATTTCTTCTTCTGTATGCCTTAAGCATACGGTTCTACACTTAAATAAAAATGCAATTTTACAAGTTATTTCACACCCAAAAGGCCCGTAGGCTGATTGGCACATAGGCAAGTGCCCAGGCACAGTCACGTGCGCAAGCACGAACACGAGCACGAACACAGTTAAAAACCGTATGCCTCTATCTATACTAATAAAAGGCAAAGCCCTCACTGACTGACTGACTCACAGACTCACTGACTCATCACTAATTCTCCAACTTCCCGTGTAGGTAGAAGGCTGAAATTTGGCAGGCTCATTCCTTACAGCTTACTTACAAAAGTTAAGCAGGTTTCATTTCAAAATTCTACGCGTAACGGTCATAACTGAATCCTACTTACGTACATATATATGACCATAGAGCCTGCAGCTCAGTCGCCGTGTGAGGCAGAGTTGCGTCATCCATCACCACGCCTCCCATGTAGTTGACTGCCTGCCTATATTGCGTCCCCCTTACTGCCCATATAAGGCCGTCCGTCACAATCCAATAGGCACGCTGCCGCTACGAAGTGTTTGTCATGCCTAAGACAAATACGATATTCGCGAGATACAAGTTTACAGAGAGGACGCAGGGTATAAACGAGACTTTTGATCACTTTGTAATGGAGTTAAAATTGCTGGTGAAGGACTGTGCTTATGCAAACGAAGATGAGATGGTCAGGGATAGAATAGTGTTTGGCACAGACTCAGCAAAAGTGTGAGAGAAACTTTTAAATGCTGGGTCTGAGCTAACATTAAATAAAGCCGTGGACATCGCAAGATCGCACGAGATAGCAAACCTTCAATGCATGTACTCCGAGTGGCTCACGTGAACTGACTGTGAATGCAGTACACAGACAACAAGCAAAAGCTCCAAAGAGCGCTGAAGAAAAAACTCTTTACACAATTGAGAAGGCAGCAAAAGAATATGAAGCGAGTGACGCATACAAGCATATTCATAAGTGCAGCTACTGTGGAAACAAAGCACACGGTGGAAAAAGTCAATGTCCAGCTAAAGGAAGACAGTGCAAACAAAGATGAGATGGTCAGGGATAGAATAGTGTTTGGTACAAACTCAGCGAAAGTGCGAGAGAAACTTTTAAGTGCCAGGTCTGAGCTAACATTAAATAAAGCCGTGGACATCGCAAGATCGCATGAGATATTCGCGAGATACAAGTTTAATGAGAAGACACGGGGTATAAACGAGACTTTTGATCACTTTGTAATGGAGTTAAAATTGCTTGTGAAGGACTGTGCTTATGCAAACGAAGATGAGATGGTCAGGGATAGAATAGTGTTTGGCACAAACTCAGCGAAAGTGTGACTTTTAAGTGGCGGGTCTGAACTAACATTAAATAAAGCTGTGGACATCGCAAGATCGCACAAGATAGCACAACCACAGCTGAGAACCTTCGATGCATGTACTCAGAGAGGCTCACGTGAACTGACTGTGAACGCAGTATGCACACAAAAAGCAAGACCTCCAAAGAGCGATGAGCAAAAAACGCATTACACAATTCAGAAGGCAGCAAAAGAATATGAAGCATGTGACGCATACAAGCATATTCATAAGTGCAGGTATTGTGGAAACAAAGCACATGGTGGAAAAAGTCAATGTCCAGCTAAAGGAAGACCTTGTAAAAGATATGGTAAATTGAACCACTTCGCTAAAGTTTGCAGGACTGGGAAAGGACAACCCGTGCATGCAGTGTGTGACGTCTCGGATAAAGAGGAAGACGAGCTGTTTATTGATGCAGTAAGAAAGGAACTACCCTCTGAATCTGAACAAGCCTTTGTAGACATATCAATAGGAAAGCAAGGTGTAAAGCTTAAGTTTAAATTAAGTTCATAGACACGCTGCCACTAAATATTCGCAGGCAAATCCACAACTTAATACCAGGAATGTCTGTTAAACATCTTAGATTCACGAGTACCAATTTGGGTAGTGAACACTTCGATGAATGAAACCTCATATCTTTACAACGATTGACAAACACGGAATATAACTTGAGCACAACACATCCTCCAAATACGAACCTGATTGAAAGAAATAATGATAATCAAATCCTTGATGACAGCAACACTCATAACACAAAACAATTACTGTATATTGACAATCATGTTACGTTATTTTTAAAATGTTCCCTTTTCTTTTTCATAACTTCTTTAACACACAACTTCACGAACCTGATTGAAAGAAATAATGATAATCAAATCCTTGATGACAGCAACACTCATAACAGTCACAAAACAATTACATTGACAATCATGTTACGTTATTTTTAAAATGTTCCCTTTTCTTTTTCATAACTTCTTTAACACACCACTTCTCTGCTGCGAAGCGCGGGTATTTTGCTAGTGTACTATATAAATAAATTGACATTGACATTGACATATAGAGGAAGCAGAGCCAGAAGCTTTGGTTGGGGTTGGGTCTATTTTTGAAGTAACTGCAGTGATCAAAATATGCCATAGTGGCAAGGCTTCAGGCGTGGATAAGGTCTGACTGGAAATTCTGAAAGCAATGGATATTTCAGGAGTGATTTGGGTAATGTGTCTATTTAGTTTTGAAAAGAAGTGGAGACATACCCAGAAGTGACAATACGAGTTCCATTCTCATTGTAGAATAGTGGATCAACTCTTTACTTTTGCACAGATATTTGAAGGTCATGGGAAGTTTTGAATTCTGTGTACATGTGCTTACTGTACCTGAAAAAAGCTTTTGACTGTATAGTCCACAATATCTTGTAATTTACACATGATTGATGAACAAGGATAATTATTTAAATTAATTTATCACTGGTGCTGCATGGTCATGCCATTTTCAACACTGCTGCCACAAAGATACAAAAGCCAGACCGGGTACTGCCGGTATAGAGGCTTTCAATTAGTCAGTTTTCCTCTCACATTCAAAAGCAATCTGCATTAGGTTGATTGACAAGTGTAAACTGGCCCAGCATGTGCAAGTGTGGGTGTGTGGATGATTGATACCTGGAATGTACAATTTCCGATTCAGGATTTCTTTTTACTCTACACTTAACACAGATTGAATTGCTTTGCCATGAACGCAAATGTGAAGTCTGAAAATGAATAAATAAATAAATATGGCTTGCCAAATCAAAATTAAACAAATCAGAAACAGAGCCTCAGAAAATGAAAATAAACATTGCAAACATTCTCAGGACCTAGCTGAATTTCAAGTAATGGTGTCTGTTACACACATCTGTAAAGTGATGAGGAACAAAGTCAGAGTTGAATTCTCTTTATTGGTAGATTTGTAAAATAGCATAGATGACATTATGAAGGACAATTTCATTGCATTCTTTTATTAAATCTTACTTTTTCTTATTTTTAACTACTGCTTGAGGGAATTCTTCACATTCACAATTTATGAATAAGAAATGTGATATATAAAAATAAAATGAACTGAATTTAATAAACTTCTCACATTTGATTCAATACTGGTGTCTTATTTTTTGTGTTTTATTTGTGTAGTATGTCCTATCTTGTAGCCTGCATTTTGTTTATTGGTATAAAAGACATTATAAAATTGTGGACAGAATGTTTGTGTGTAGTCCCTAAAAGTCCCTGAAATAAAACCAAAATAATAACACAAGGAAAGGAAAATTAAAATAAGGAACAAGGCAGACTAACACAAAGTGTTCCCCCTGTCTACCTGGTAGACTGTCTAATACACGTAACTATATTTTTATAATAGTACAACCATCCTTTCTTAACCTTTTATACCTTATGTCTGCATCTCTTTAGTTGAGCTCATGACAACATCTGTACCCTAAAATCCAAGCTTAAAAGACTAAGGACTTTTGGCTGTGTTCCAGAAATAACTTCCTGGGTTAAGACCAATTTCTGAAACCCTGAAGTCTTTCCTCCAGCGCTCCATCTAGTAGGCCCAGCTGTTCCAGCAGCTTATTGCTAGTCACATTGTAACGGCTGACCCCTTTACCCAGACCGGCAACTTCGCAACCAAGATTAGTGACTTGGCTAAACTGAGGATTCTCAAGACAAGCAATACCCCTTACAAACAGTCTTTTTCACCAAGCAACAAAATAATAGGCAATGCAAATCAGTGATGTAAAATTAAGTGCAGAAATATTGAAAGTGAAATAAATAAATATACATTTATACAAGGACAGACAAATGCTGAATATTATATAGATATATACACAATACCCCACTATCCCAAAAACACCAGTGAAAGACTCTCTCCTCTCTCTCTCTCTCTCTCTCTCTCTCTCTCTCTCTCTATCTATCTATCTATCTATCTATCTATCTATCTATCTATCTATCTATCTATCTATATATATATATATATATATATATATATATATATATATATATATATATATATATATCCCATTTAGTACAAGCACACGAATATACAGTAATAAAAAAAAATCTCTTGCACCTAAACAATAAATGAATACACACAGAACACGAAACACAGATCAAAAACAAACAGCAATTGGAGTGGATGTGGTATTATGAGGCCAGAGTTATTAAAGTCCTGAATTAAATGAATAGATAGATAGATAGATAGATAGATAGATAGATAGATAGATAGATAGATAGATAGATAGATAGATAGATAGATAGATAGATAGATAGATAGATAGATAGATAGATACTTTATTAATCCCAAGGGGAAATTCACATAATCCAGCAGCAGTATACTGATACAAAGAAACAATATTAAATTAAATAGTAATAAAAATGAAAAAAAATGTAAATAAAATTAATGTTAGCATTTACTCCCCCGGGTGGAATTGAAGAGTTGCATAGTGTGGGGGAGGAACGATCTCTTTAGTCTGTCAGTGGAGCAGGACAGTGACAAAAGTCTGTCACTGAAGCTACTCCTCTGTCTGGAGATGACACTGTTAAGTGGATGCAGTGGATTATTCATGATTGACAGGAGTTTGCTTAATGCCCGTCGCTCTGCCACAGTTGTTAAACTGTCCAACTTTACTCCTACAATAGAGCCTGCCTTCTTAACAAGTTTGTCCAGGCGTGAGGCGTCTTTCATCTTTATGCTGCCACCCCAGCACACCACCGCGTAGAAGAGGGCACTCGCCACAATCATCTGGTAGAACATCTGCAGTAAGATGTTGAAGGATGCCAACCTTCTCAGAAAGTATAGTCTGCTCTGACCTTTCTTACATAGAGCATCAGTATTGGCAGTCCAGTCCAATTTGTCATCCAGCTGCACTCCCAGATATTTAAAGGTCTGCACCCTCTGCACACAGTCACCTCTGATGATCACAGGGTCCATGAGGGGCCTAGGCCTCCTAAAATCTACCACCAGCTCCTTGGTCTTGTTGGTGTTAAGGTGTAAGTGGTTTGAGTCGCACCATTTAACAAAGTCTTTGATTAACTTTCTGTATGATATTCTGTAATGATATTTTTCTCCTTCCCAAAAAAATACAAAGCTATCTCACTGTGTGAGTCCTTGGCAAGGGCTGAATGAAGTCCGAATACCGGGGTTTCTCCGCACTGGCTGTTGTTATGATGTTCCGAATAATGAAAAAAGCAAACAGTAAAGTTGCACACTGAATGTAGGTGATGATTTGGAAAATGAATGTGAAACAATGACTTCTTTCTTCTCTCGATTTCCTTTCTCCTTCTCTCTCCTTGCTCTCCTCATTTGGTTCTTCCCTTCTCTCTTTTAAATAACAAGTATTCCAGATGTAATTGGCGGCAACAGGAAATTCCAGTCTTGGGGTCACTGTCTTCCTGCATTGTCCTTTCCCGTTTGTTTTCCAGGGACATAATTTACATACACAAACAAAATAGTAAACAGAACAATGTAAACAGCATGCACAAAACACAACAAATATCTACTATTATGTAGCCTTGCTACAACATGGCTCCCTTACCTGGTGGTGTTACCACACTGCCCCTATTTAAGATGGAGGCATGCAGAGGTTGGCATCCTAATGTATAAATGATCTCTGGATTAACAGTGTCTGTTTCTTCTGCTTAATTTCCATTAGTTAAAAGTAATTTCTTCTCCTTGTTGTATTATTAGCATGAAAATTCTGGTCAGGCTAAAACATAATTTTCTTTATGTGTGCAAACTTCTCCTATTTTACATTTGTTTACCTGACTAAAAATATATGGCTTTCTTTTGCTAATGCATTCTAGTTGTGTCACAAAAAACAGAATGAGGTGCTGGTGCCTGGTCTGTCTCGAAAGGCATCAGATCATTGTGATACCCTCTGACATCACCATCATTTCAGATAATACAGCAATATAGATTTAAACATTAAGTAAACTGAAAGCCTCATAACTATGCAATCATCAGGAAAATGTATTGGCTATAAACTGCCTAAACTGAAACAGAAGCACTTCAAATTTACAACTGAATGGCTTGGAGGGAAATAAGGACAATCCACAATAAAATTGAAAGTACTGTACATACACAACACATACTGTACGACTCGAAGACAAGACTCTGGGGCTGACCAGTAGCAAAGCTAAACAACAGATAGCCAGGTGTTTGCTGGACAGCATGAGACCAACAGACAATTGAAAAAAAATATTTTCTACATAATTGCTCTTTCTACACCAGGACTCAAAGCTTCTTTGAAATAGGTCATTCTTTTCCACAAGGTAAAATAAGCACAGGTAAGACTTCTTTGGTGCCTTTTTAAAACTTAGAGTCATCAAGTAGTTCTCCTCAGCCACATTCTAACAAGTGTAATATCTTGTGCTCAGTGCAATGCTGATATAGATACAATAAAATACATAAAATTTATTTTTGTATAGCCCAAAATCACACAAGAAGTGCAGCAATGGGCTTTAACAAGCCCTGCCTCTTGACAGCCCCCAGACCCGACTCTCTAAGAAGACAAGGAAAAACTCCCAAAAAAACCCTTGTAGGGAAAAAATTGAAGAAACCTTGGGAAAGGCAGTTCAAAGAGACCCCTTTCCAGGTAGGTTGGGCATGCAGTGGGTGTCAAAAAGAAGGGGGCAATACAATACAATACACAAAACAGAACAAATCCTCAATATAGTATAAAAATAAAAATTTTATAAATAGATATATATATATATAGATTTGCTTCCTTTTTTGATTATTGTGGCAACCTTTAAGGGAGCAAATGGTACGGGACTTTTTGTATCTCTTCCTTGGCTTGAACTACCTAGCATTGACTGGGAAAAGGTCGACCCAGAAGTGCAATGCATGATTAATTTAAAAAAAAAAGATGTTTCTCATATTAACAAGAACAATGCCATGTAGCTTTCAGGCCCCTTTGAAAAATTGGAAAGTTCAGGTTGCATATACACACATACACACCCAAGGTTAAACCTAAAATTCTTCGGGGACCTAGCCCTTTTAGACAGAAACGTGCCACAAAAACAATTTCACATACCTTAAAAAGCAGTATTTTTCTAGATAATAATTTACATTTATAATATATGTTGGACATCTGAAAAAATACTCAAAGTAAGAAGACAAAGTTGAGGGTTGTTAGAAACATTTTATAAATGAGATAAAGTACTGATGGAAGCTTGTTCGTTTTTTGTACAACATCTGGTTAAAGTGTGCCTCACTAACCCTTAATGCAGAAACGCTGCTGTTTTCTCCCGCTCAGGTATTCATAACACCTTTTTACACATGATATAAATTAATAGCGCATGCAGTCATCCTTGTTCCTTAGCAGAAAATCATTAAACATCAAAACCAATTTTATATACCTTATTAAGAAATCTGTTTTTTTCCAATTGTTGCAAGACTCTTTGTAAATTGAGCTTTTATGCATTTTTTGATGAATTATTTAAATTATTAAATAGTTGGTTAATAGTTTTTTTTGTATATTAAATTTTGAAATTTAAA
Source organism: Polypterus senegalus (assembly GCF_016835505.1). Classification (NCBI taxonomy): domain Eukaryota; kingdom Metazoa; phylum Chordata; class Cladistia; order Polypteriformes; family Polypteridae; genus Polypterus; species Polypterus senegalus. The sequence continues at coordinate 93,484,050 of NC_053157.1, forward strand.
CAACAGCTAGACTTCCAGCGTTGATGTTTTATTTGGAAGTAACAAATGTGTCAGATTGCTTTTTAATACCTGTTTTATACATCTGTTGCTACTTCATCCTTCCATTTGTGTGTACAAAATATAATGAATAAAAAGGCATGGTAGTTTTCTGCTTACAGGTAGGTCTTTGCTATTTCAGGAATAATTCCACTTTTAATTGAAGTGTAAATCTATTAGACTTTAGCACACTTTAGGCCATTTCAAGAACAAATATTATTTACTACATACAGTATATAAATAATGGATGGACATGATAATGGTTATAAACAATTTCTGTATGCAAAAAATTGTGAACTTCCACTTAAAGGACATCAATGTTCACATTTTTCATGAACAAAGGGATGAACAAACACTTTAGTGTTGAAGCTACTCAATTCACTTGAAGCTTTAAAATGGGAAATCTGTGTAAACCAACAGTGTAGTATTTTCCATTCTGCAAATATTTCATTTCATCATGCTCTGATACTTTGAATTACCATCTTACACTCATTTCTTTCTCTCTCTTTCTTGCTTTGCGTTTTCAGACTCCTTCATTGTTTTTCACTTTGTGATTAACAGTTCCTCAAAACAGCTCACATCTACTGGATGTAACAATGCTATTAAAGAAGTCTTGATGTATTTTCTAAAAACCAGAAGATGTTTCCATTGCTTTTCACTCATGCACTCATAGCTTGATTACTCTCACATTTAGTTATGTAATCAATTTTTTATTAAGTCATTCAATGTTTCTTCAAATTGGTTGTCATTTCAAGGATGCATCTTCACACTTGTATTATGTTTCTCAGTGTGTTTTGTCCCTGTTATAATGAGCACTTGGGCATAATCAGTGAGAAGATCTGTGTATCTATTCAGGCATCCTTAATACTCTCAACTTAAATGTGCTAATGCTGCAGCTGTTTGCATTTTCATTCGTACGAGCATTTATTTTTAGACATAATTATCCATTACTACAGTATGCAATTGTGTATAATCGTGCATAGTCATCTTTCTGTCTGGTTGTAGACTGCATTTTACTGAAATTCTTTAGTGTTTTAAATTTATTTGATCCAGGACCTCTGCTGCGAAACCTTCACTTGTCTTTTAGTTTCAGTAGAGGCTGTTATCAAGATAAATGATTTTCAGGTTCTTGGTTGCTAAATTGAATTGCTTTACAGGTCTTATGTTCAGCCATTCAAAATTTTCCTTTATACAAGAAGCTTGCGCCTGATTTAATATTCTCAATTAAATGCATTGCTAATACACTAAGACAGGTTACATTTGTTACTTAAAATAATACAATAAAACTAAAATACCTTTGGTTTGCGGGCTGTTTTATGCTAAAGTAGTTTGTATCTCAATAATGCACTATTTTATAAATGTGATATCTTCATACAGTATATGTAGCTCATCATTTAAAATTACCTCCAACCTACAAAAATACCTTAAAAATTCCATTGCAAAAATTATGTTAAGAAAGTATAGTAATACCCTCTGACCTGTATTAATAAACAAAACTGTTTTCTTATTTTTTCATTCTTTCTTACAGCTTAATCAAGTATTTCATTGCTAACCCATGTCTTTATGCTGTCAATCCATAAATCTAAAATATGGTTTATTTCCTGTCTCAGAAATGTAATCACTATGTAGGCAGTTGTGGTAGCACTATGTTCAGATGATGCCTTAGAGGTGCAGAATCCTGCGTTCAGACCCTGCCTTATTCACTGCCTGTGTAGAGCTGACATATTCACCCTGTGTTTTGGCATTCTGGTTTACATCATGCAGTCCAAAATATATGTGTGCTACATTAATTTTAGTCCAAATTGCCTCAGTATTAGTAAGTATGGTGTGTGATTGTGGATACTCATTAAGTGACTGTCACCTTTTCTAGATTTGGCTCCTGTCATGCCATTAGTGCTGACAAGATTATCTCTGGTCTCCAGAAACCCTGAAGAGGGTTTAAAAATAAATGGATTAATGGGAGTGATTATGTTTTTTATAATCTTCCTAGTATCATTTTTTCTTTTGCTTATTTTGCTTCTGTTGTTTATGTAAGCCCGGATCAGCCTATGGACAAAAGATGGGCACCAAAGATGAAGTTTAAACGATCAGTCCATGTATAATAATCTTTTGAATGGATTGATGAAGGGCAGGGGAATTGTCTGTTCTCTTAGCAGTATTTAAATATAGCAAAAATGTTGTCTAGTTTTTAACCTATTTTCAATATCCCTTCTGTGTCTCAGTGTGCTCCCTGAGATTTCATCATGGACCCATGAGCAGTGTTTGTGCGTGGGATGATGGGTGATTGGTTTCTAATAGTTTCTGTCTTCTTCTAAAATATCTGTCATCCAGCCGTGAGGCCACTATGCATCATTTTGTCCTGCTTGTTGAACATTCAAGTATCCAATATACGTTGGTTCTCAATATCTACTGAAATGTCTGGGGTGTTACTGCCACAGAAACTGTCTTTGACAGACAACAGCTTACTGTCTGAAAAAACCCCAGGACTTTTCAGACCGCACTGTGCTTACATAGATATATACTGTACACTCCAAGAACTGCTTTCTGAATTGTATTGGTCATTTTATAAAATCATCAAAAGCACAAAAAATCCAAAAATCCATTCCCATTATTCCAGATGCAATGGCCTTCATTCAGATTAATCTCTTTTCTATTGGTTAATACAGTTTAGTAAATGAGACATTGTAGTTAACACATTTTCTGGGCAACATTAACAACAGAAATTATTGTCACCATCAACACATTGTAATGCTCACCACTGATAGTGAAGAACAAAGTCAAAACTGAGGTTTTATAAGGATATCCATATGCTGAACTTAGGCAACATAGCTGATTTTGGGTATCATTATTATTTTGTGCCACAGTGAAATGGCATTTAACAGCTGGTTGTCAAAGACATGGGAGTTGAGATACTGAGGGTAGTAATCCCTTTGCTGGAGGATTTCAATTGTGTGTAGGCAGTTTACAATAAATGTCTCCAAACATATTTACATGGTGATGGCCTGAGACATGTAAAGGATTGATTACAGCCTTCCATCCAATGCTGTGAACTTGAATTGGGGCCCAGGTGTGGGAATATTATGTAATTTGTTTCCAGGATAGTTTGGTTTTGCATTTTATCATTTGCACAGGACTTTCCCAGGTTAAAACAAAATTAAAGGATTATTGATATTACTGTTCCTTCCTTAATTAGCATCATAGTACACTCCACTGCAAGGTGCACAGAAAAAGAAACAGTGAAAAAGAGGGATATGAACACAAACATAGCCTTGGAAAATGGGCTGCTGAGTGTACACCCCTAATATGGACAGAGACCTTCATTTTGCATATACAGTGAAAAAAAAATGTGATGATTCACACTGAATATTTTCAATCTGAACCAATATAATTCTTTTTAGCTTATTGATCCCACAATTTTTAAGTTGCGGTAAATCATTTAGAGTGATTGGGTGCAATTCACTTGTCCTTTTTACTGAAGTAAATCTATTTTTTAAGTTGTTCTTTTTTGGCAGTTGGAAAGCCATCAGACTGGAAAGTTCGACTGAAAGAATATACAAACGGCCCCTCAAACACAGCACATGAACAACCTAAAATATTAAGTTAAATGAAACAGGATTTTTACGTTTATTCCCTCCACCATAACTTAATTTGGTACAAACAATTTTTTTTCAGATTGAGATCTGAAACCAAATATTTCAAGCTGCAACACTAAATGACTAATCTTAAGTTGTTTGAAAGAGAAAATTTACGTTGAATGAACAGCATCAATGTTATAATTTTTTCAGTGTATTATAATTACTGATTGTCATTTACCGTACCTACGTTTCAGCAAAAATTATCTTATGGCACCACTAATGGTTTGTCATGAGTGTGTTGCTCTTGGGATAGTCAGTGGTTCCTGTGGCCATAACTAGAAAAGGCTGGTTTAGAAAATGCATACACCAATGAAGGAATACTAAGTTGTTATGTACTTACATGATTTCTGTGTCTGGGAACGTAATTCATGGTTCAACAAATCTTATTAATTACATTCCAAAATTGTAATTATATTTTGAAATAACATACTCTTTTCATTAATAAAAAGAGAAAACTTAATTTTCACAGTATTGCATAATTTTTATCTTTAAACATACATAATAGCTTACAAAAATATAGCTTGGCCTTAATTTGTATACTTTGATGTATACAGCTTTTCAGTTTTAAAGCAGTTTCATCAATTTAAAGGTCAATGAAATCTGATAATTTCCCCAGCAAGCATTATGTTCAGAGTAACCAAGCACAGGATGTCAATCCATTGCAGAGCTAGCTTTCACCGTTGCTTGGAAATATCCAAGCAACTTAATTTGGCAATTACTATGTTTTAAATATTGCCTCTTCTAGTTTCAAGGGCATGCTATTATGCATAGCATATTTACCTTGAATGCATGCTCAAATGTACAGTATCTGTGCAAATTTACTTTAGATGAGAGACCACTTTTGTTTCTTTATGGGTGGCATTAGTTTTAAAAAAAATATTCACAATAAAAGTATTAAAAAAGTATATTGTTACAAGCACTGTGTCATAAGGCAGAGACAGCACACTCATGATTCAATCCCCAACCCCACCACCGAATTTATATATATTTATTGTTTTGCTTCTAAACAAACTATTGATCTCCCAGATAACTTTTCCACTGTTTAAGCCATTATTACATATCTAAAACAATAAACATTTTGAACCAAGGTCAGTCACTATGTTCTTAATTATCAGTTGCTAAAATACAAGAGAACTGTGTTTTACTCATTTCTGTTCTCCTACAATCATAGGTTATGATTTTTATTCCAAAACGTTCAGGCACATGAAATTTAACACCTCATTGAACATTGGAAAAATTTGGACAAAAGCAAACCATTTAACCCAACAAAACTTGCTAATCCTGTCTACCTAATTTCTTTAAAATAATCACTTTGTTTTGCTCGCCAACCCCCCTGCCTGTGCTACACACCAACAACTTTGCGTCTCAGCCACACTTGTATGTGGATTTCACTTTCACCAAACATCCATTATCCAGCCTGCTATATCCTAACTATAGGGTCACAGGGGTCTGCTGGTGGCAATCCCAGCCAACACAGGCACAAGGCAGGAAACAAACCCCAGGCAGGGCGGCAGCCCACCACAGTTTCACCAAACAACAATACTTTTAATTCTTGTGGATACGCCTCTTCACTGGGAAGGAACACTACTTTTCCCTGATAGCAACACTTGATCTACAAGTCTCCAACTTAAAGTTTAAAGCCAAACAATATCTACACACTTCTGTCATATCACCTCTGCCCATATATTCAAAATCTATTCGCTTTTACCTTTTCGTCAATATCACATTGAATTTTGATTCCGTGTTTAGAATTACATTGTGACAATGCAACTTATAACTGCCCATGAGTGAATATCGTTTCTTTCTCTCTACACAAACTGTGTCTGACAATGGCATTCACACAAATGAGAAATGATTGAATCGTGTGCGTGGTTGTAATTGTTTTAGATGTGGGCAGGACTTTTCCAAAACTCTTTGCATAAAGTCTTCTCTCATGGGGCTTGAAATTTTCTCTTGTGGGATTTCACTTTCACCAAACAGATCTTTTAATTCTCGTGGATACGCTCTTCATTGGGAAGAAACACTACTTTTCCCTGATGGCAACATAAATTAGACAATCTACAAGTCTCTGACTTAAAGTTTAAATCCGAACGATATATTCAATCTCTTTTCGCTGTTCCGGTATTTCACTGAGTAATAATTTCCGTTTGTTTGTCCTAGTGCAATCTTTACTATCATTTTTTTTAAACTTTCGAATTTTCATACTTCCATTATCTCTAACCTTTTGTGAATTGCGCCAACATTTTTAAATTCTTTATGACGTTCTACTTTGTCATCTACTCTGTCTTTTATTTCCGGGCCTGGGCAGGGTTAAATCTCTTGGCACAAAGTCTAGTCTCGCAGGACGTGAAAGTGTCTCTTTGAGAAAGTCATGTCTCATCCCAAGATTTTTTTATTATAACAGAGAGACATCAAGTAGAGATTTAAAAGTTCCTAAACTCCTGCTCTCTACCACACTACTTTAATCTTTCCTCATAGCTCATAATCCTCAGTCCCAGCCTATCACTATTCACTGGACTTTATCTAGCACTGCAACATTTTTTCTTTTTGTAGCCCAGAGAACAAAACTGTACATAGTACTCTAGATGAGGCCTCATTAGTGCATTATAAAGCGTAAGCATTACCTTCTTTATATTATCTTCTACACATTGTGCTAAACAACCTAACGTTCTGTTAGCCTTCTTAATAGCTTATGTACACTGTTATATTGTTGGATAGTGTCACTGTTGGATAGTGACAACTCCCCTATCACATTTGAGTCCTTCTCATTAGAGATACTTTCAGATTTCATTGAGAAGTAGTTGCCCATATAATAGTAAAATTCATATTGTAGCAACCCCACTGTAACATGTTTGAAAAGGAAGACACATCAGGGCAAGCTGTATTTGCAGAACAGTTTTACTATTTAAAATCACCTATGAACATCCTATTGTTATGGCCATCAAAGGAAACTTTAACATATCCCACCTCAAGTCCCAAGCTCATCCCTCGCTTGTCTAACCCACACCTTCTTTTTGTCCCTCGAACCATTCCCAGCCCTTCCATTCAGGGTACCACCGCTTTTCTTCCTTTTTACTTTTGGCACATACGTGCGAATATGAGTCAACTAAAGGGCTTGAATAATAGCAATTCCACATCCAACCAGGGGGCGGCGGCATGCACTAACTGTCTCTCTTGATCATTTGCAGACTATTCTTGGGAAATCCCACAAGGTTCTGGCACCTCTGATGATGTCACTTTCAGCCCTACCTCTGTCGACTTCACTTCCTAAACTATCCTTTAAAGCCGTCACTTTGTCTTTCTTCAACAGTTCTGTTTTGGACTTAGTCAAGTGAACAACTCTCTATTCATCAAATTACCTTTTTGTAGCCAAAGGACATTATATGGGTGACTGCCCCAAAACTTTATAAATGTCTAAGTGTCGTTCCTATCACAGTGGCGTAATCGGCAGGATGAAGAAAACCCAGAAGAAAATGGGGCCGGACCTGAATTATAACCAGGTGGGAGAGTACTGGGGCCGAGTTTCCGAGTGGAGAATTTGTCCTGGACTTCAGAAAGACCCAGTTCAGGCTCCACTCCCTATATACTTATCTGGGCTAGTAAAATTATGAAGGGAGATTGTGCAGGAGACACAAAGATGTGGGATAGTCTCTGTGGGGTAAGCAACATGGAGTTATTATGCCCTCTCGGAGGAGAGAGCTGTCCTCCCCACTGGGACCGAGGTCCCAGAGAAATGTGGCGCATCCCCAGAGTAGCAGGTGAAGTATTTACAAGCGTGGAAATTAGATCACTAGAGGTCAACCCAGGAGCAGCCTTCTGTTCTCTGGGAACAGGTGGCAGCTTGGCAAAGGCCCTTTTTATTGCTCCACCTTTCAGATAGTACAGAAAGTTGCCTGTTTTTTATTGATATCCAACATTCCCGACCAATTCGCCCAGCCGGTCTGGGGAGACTTCCATAATATGGACAAGCCAATCAAGTTCATCGAAACATTCAAGACAGCCTCGCAATCTGGGAGAGCAGAATGGTCCTTTAGCGGACATTATAGGGACTACGCCTCACCCAATATGCCTCCTCTATACGAATCAGAGTCTGTATTGGAGTCCCCGTAACTGCAGGCATGCATCTCACTCGGGGATAAGGTGGGATGTAAGTTGAGAAAGAGGGAAGGGTTGTTTGCACTTTCAAATCCCCTGTTGGTATCACATATGGGAGTAGTTATAGTAAATGGATTTTTTAAGTGAAAGCCCTCTTTCTATTGTTGACTGCCAATATGTACTCCTGCGACAATGGTTAAAGGTTAAGACCAGTATAACTTGCATTCACGGAGAAATCCGACATTATAAAACCACCCTATGATTCATTAACCACAGAGGATCACTGAAAACGTTCCCTGTATTGGTCCTCCCGAATCCACCTTTCACTGTGATTCTAGGGCTGGACTGGTCTAATACTAAAAGTGGTGTAGTATTTAATACTCCAAAGCCTAATTTAGGCCTAGTAATAAATGGGGATAAACCGTCTGAGGTTGACTCCACACCATGTACTCAGCCAGCAAAGAGATATACATGAAACCAAGAGGCAGATGGGGAGGTTCTAGGACCGTCGCAGGTCATTACTTCATCAACTGGTGCCTCAACGAGTCAAGATGATTCCCTGCCCCTTGAGGTCAGAGCAGACCCTCACTCTCAAATATATGCCAGCTTCATTTAAGAGGGAGCAACAGAATGACGACTCCCTAAAATTTGCTAAGAATGCAGTAGTCCTCAACAATGGGCAACACACACATCAGTCCATGCTACAGGGACCTCACTTTGTAATAGAGAATGATCTGTTATATTGGGTTGCAGAGCATGAGGGGGACTTAACGGAAGCTTTTGTTAATCCCACAAATCTACCAGCGGCAGGTCTGTGAGTTAGCACTCGCCCATCTCCTAGGAGGCCATCTGGGCACCGAAAAGACATTAAAGGGTATCAAGCTCTGATTTTATTGGCTGAGAATTAATGAGGAGGTTTGTCGCTTTTGTATTTCTTGCCAATTGCAGAAAAGTCCTAAGAGTGACTGTCCTTTTTGAACGAATCGGGGTCGAAATTGTAGGACCCCTAAAGCCCTCAGCTTGAGGACAAAAATATATTTTAGTCCTCGTGGATTATGCGATCCAATACCCAGAAGCTGTTTCTTTACGCTCAGCTACATCTAAGGCTATCGCACAGGAACTAGTAGGGGTCTTTGCACAAGCTGGCATCCTTAAAGAAGTCCTTACGGACCAAGGGACACCGTTTACCTCGGAGACTTTCAGGGAAATGGCCAAGATACTTAAAATAAAGCATTTAAAAGCCACGGTATATCATCCTCAAACCGACGGTCCAGTCAAGAGGTTCAATCAGACTCTCAAGCAGATGCTTCACAAGGTGGTCAGCGGGGATGGGAGGAATTGGGATCAGCTCCTCCCCCTCATTCTCTTTGCCCATCAGGAAGTTCCTCATGCTTATATGGGGTTCTCACCTTTCGAATTATTATATGGACAACAACCCGGAGGGATATTGGATATTTTAAAAGAAGGCTGGGAAGGAGAGGCTGTTCCATCTACAAATATATTGGAGTATATCGCGCATTTACGCAAAAGTTTTGGAAAAATTCAGCCTATACTAAAGAGTCACATGGAGGAGGCACAAGCAGCACAGGCCTGCTATTATGACCGCGGCATGATACTCTAAGAATTCCTTCTGGGGGATCGTGTCATGATGTTGGTTTGCACCTCCCATTCTAAATTGCTAGCCCATTGGCAAGGCCCCTATGAAGTTAAGGAGAGGAAAGGACTCATCGATTATTTGGTGAAACAACCTAATTGTTGGCCGAACAAGCGGATATATCATGCAAACTTGCTGAAACTGTGGAAGGAAAAGGATCCTGATCCTTTCTCCGATCAGCCCCGCTCCTTCTTTGCTCAGACTAAATTACTTAACTTAGGTACTGAGTTAAACCCTAGCCAGAGACAGGAACTCAAAGTAGTTTTTCTGTCTGTTTAAAAGTGGCCAATGAGAAACCAGGAAGGATCTCTCTGATTGGAAGAACCTGGGGTTATAGTCCGAGAGCGCTCCTATCATCTTCCCGAGGCAAAGAAAACAGAAGTGGAGCTTCAAATTAAGCACATGCTGGACTTAGGTGTAATAGACAAGAGTCATAGTCCCTGGTCCAGTTCAATCGTCTTGGTTAGCAAGCCTGACAGGAGTTGGAGTTTTTGCAATGACTTCCATCGGCTTAATCAAGTCTTCCAGTTTGATTCTTAACCCATGCCTCAAATGGACAACCTCCTTAAGAGGCTTGGACAGGCACAGAATTTGACCATAGTTGACATGACAAAGGGATACTGGCAGGTTCCTTTAATGGACTCCGCAAAGGTCAAGACCGTGTTTAGCACCCCTAGTGGACATTGGCAGTATCCTTCCATTCGGGTTACATGGAGCTCCTGCAACTTTGCAGGGTCTGGTGGATAAAATGCTCCACCGTCATAATGCATATAGTGCTGCCTATCTAGATGACATTGTCATTTATTCCAGTACATGGAAGGAACACCTACAGCAGGTCCAAGCAGTATTACGGACGTTTGGTAACGGCAGTCTTTGGATTAATCCAAAAAAAATGTTTTTTTTTTGATTAAGAGAAGCCAAATATTTAGGCTACCTATTGGGCCGGGGTACCATAAAGCCACAGTGGTCAAAAATAGGCACCATTTTTAAATGGCCCCATTCGTGAACCAAACAGCAGGTACAAGACTTTCTCAGATTAGCAGGGTCCTACCGCCAGTTCGTACCTCGGTTTTCAGAGAAAGCGGCGCCCTTGAGTGATCTGACAAAGAAGAGGGTCCCTAATATTATGGTATGGACTCAGATGACAGAGACTGCATTCAGTGACTTAAAAGCGTTGTAACATAAACTGATTTTTTTTTTCTATGGTTATATTCCTGAATAACAGCAGACTTGTTATGCTATACTTGTACCTTTTGTGAAAGTGTTCATTTGGTATTTGGACTTCAGTCTTCACATATTATACACTTCATGTCTACATTTTGTCAATCATTACTAGAATATGAAAAACATTTATTTTTTAGTTATGCATTCAATGATTCCTGCCTCACACTTCATCCTACAATTTACACAGATCGTTGTAGACACGGAACACACATGAAATGTATGTAATCCAAATGACGATATGTTATTTACCCTAAACAACTCCAGGCATCGCAGATGCAGATAAGGAGCCTTGGCTTAAGATGGGAGAGCTTTTTGCCCGAAAATGAACTCATTGGAGGGGTGGGGGATGGGATAACAGACTGCTTGCTGCTTTTCCTGATCAACACATTTACAAACCAAAAGACGCTGATGGAGAGATGTAAACAGATTTAACGTGGGCCAGGATTATGCGTTTTTTCGTAAGCTTTAGGAATTCCAGTGTTAAATAAACATAATCAGGATGGAAAGGGCATAATCTATACGGAGATTCAATTCTACCTTAGTTTTTGAAAGGTATCCAAGACAAATGATATAATCATTTTGTGTGTTTGTTTGCTATAGGAGCAACCGTTTTGGAAACTGTTGCTAAGAATCAAGGTGGTGACAGGCATTTAATGCACAAGCTATTTGATGAATTTTTAAAAAATAAAGGAAACACCAAGGAAAATACTTTTCACTTGAGGTTAGAAGTATCTGGTATTGAGTTTAGTTTTACTATTAAATTCTCATGTTTTGACCATGGCTGCAAACGACTTCCCTTTTATCATGTCCATGAATCTCTAACATTAGCTTTAGTAAAAGTTTTCAGTTAGTATTTTTAAGGAGAAAAGGCTGTCAAGGAGATGGGCATGGCCCAGAAAGGCTTAGAGAGATAAAGAGAGAGATCAAAATGTACTCTGTGAGAAGCTGGACTCCAGATTCTAGAAAGAAAGCATCTCAACAAGGTGAGAAAAATGAGAAAGACCAAACTCCTCCTGGCAGACACAACATGATCCAAAAAGCAGAACTGTGATTGCTGGGTAAAGCTTATGACTACCAAAAATATACCAGATATTCTCTGTTCCATTGTAATTGTGAGACCTTATAGATCCATCTGTGTTCTCTGAATAATCCTGGGCCTACAAGTAAGTGAGCCACACCCTGATATCAAGAGGTTAAAACTTGTAAAGGTAGGCCCAGAGTTGTTTGATTTAATTTTTATATTTATTTAGAACTTTGTCTCTTCATGATCATCGTTCTTTTGCAAGTTTCAATTAATAATGTCAAAAACGGTCATAAGAGACAAAGGAATGGACTTGGCCCTCATAAAAATGTTTGCTTTAACTCCCGCTTAATAGGATTATTGGTGCCTTTGCAGTCAAACCTGCTGTTTCCTTCTTCATCTGCTCTGCAATGCCAGTCACATACTTCCAGCTGCCTTGCCCCAAGCTTGCACATACACGCCAATGGCTCTGCTTCAAAACGCACACCTGGAGCCTGTGGCAAAATCATCAGCCACACTTTCTATTAGATTATCCAAACCCCTAATCCTACCCAGCGCTTGCCAGGGGCAATGTACCCACTTCAATGAAAATTGGAAGTGGAGACATGGTCTTCTTTAAGTGTTTCTCTTAAGTGTTCTATCTGCACTCTGCCATCCACACTTGCAGTTGGTGCTTCTATTGGTGGATCCTCAATTGAGAATATATTGACTGTAAATGGACTTTATTGGGATCATTTTAGTTTGGATCGGTCATTACAAGCGTGCTCCATACAGCTACACCGCTCTTTTACTGTGCTACAGTATATTCAAATAATTCTGCTTTAGCAGTGTTCTCCATTTTTTCTATCATGTTATTTGTAGTGTCCTCCAGTATTTACTAATTGTGTATTCTTATTTTGACAAAACTGCTGTTTTTTTACTAGACTAATTGCATAATATATATTCACAAACTGAAATAATCCAGTTCAGGGTTTCAGGGGCCTGGGCTCATCCTGGCAGCACTTGGTACAAAGTAGGAACCAGACCTATCTGTGATGCTAGTGTTACCGGCCTCAGTCATGAGTCATAGACCATACTTCTCTGTTCTGTTTTATTCTCATTTACCCAGAAATATATAAATGCTTCAATTTCTGCATAGATCAACATGACGATCAGTTAAACAATGGTGCATGCCAGTTTTCTCTGCAGAACAAGTAGTGTAAACATGTTTGCTTTGGTGTGTGGATGAGATACTAATCAAAGCAGTCTAACTATTCAAAACAGGTGACTCTTTTGCAAGACAGGTAAACATTTATGTCCTGTAGATAGCCATCAACAATAACCTGTAGCAGAATTTGCCAGAAATTTTGCCTTTTCTTTAAAACACTGGTTTATAGCCCATTACACTAGCCAATAGTAGGACTCTGTCATGAAAGTGCTCAAACATACCCACAAGGTTATACTAAATCACGCATTAGCCTAAAATGCACACCTTAGGAAGTGGGAGGAAATCTGTAGAACCCAAAGAAAACCCTCTCCAGTAGGAAATGTAGAACTTGACATGGACAGTGACCAGGTAGATGGTTAAACTGGCAATTTGTAGCTTTGTAGTTTTTTTTTGTTCTTTTGCGTATAGTATTATTTGTTATATGATTTTCAAACAACTTACAACAGGTGTACTGTTTTTTTTCTTTTACAATGTTCCATTCTAAAAATTATTAGCAATTAAAAACTGTAAAATGATTTTCATTGAAGAAGACCACATTTAAGCAATTGTTCTATTTTATTGAATAGCCAAATAGACTGATCTCCAATATATTGGAAGAAATGGGAAGCTAGGAGAAATATATGCTTAAAGATTTCCTTCCATTTTTATAATTACATATTTCTGTCATCAGTGACTGCATTTTGGAGCTGTGCATGAAGAGATTTGAGTAGGCACTTACTTACAGTAAATTACACCTATCCATAGTTGGTTATTAGCATGCCAATGTAGCAGAAAGTGAACAGTGAAACTGTTTTTTTGCAAACCAGTCTTTTTATCAAACACATTTAACAAAAGTCTTTAAGGTATTTGTGATATTCTTCAACTTGTATTTCTATTGTTTTTTCTCAATATTTATTTGTATTTATAAGATAGTTTGTATTGCATGTCCATAATAATTAAAATGATTAATGTACTATTACAATCAATGCTGATTACTATATTATTTTATCTTTCAGCTATTTCTAGCATCATTTTGTACCCTGGACAAGAACTATGCCTTCACTTGATTTGTAAAGCCAGGGAGAACAGAATTAATGCAACTGTGCATAACTAAATATATGGAGGCCATCCTACGCAGTCACTAAGGATTCTTCTCACCAACGTGTGCCTGAGTTTTTTCATATAAAAGTGTTCACTAAACGTATTCTAATATACGAGGCTCTTTTTATATTTTTGGACAATAATGTTGGAATTGCCTAAATTATCAGCCTTGATTTGCATATACACCCCTTATTAATTATCTGTTTGACACTCTGTCACACACCCTTAGCCAAGGTCCAGTCACTACCCCAGCAGGGTTACAAATCAAATATAGAGCTACAGTACCTCAACAAAGGCTAAGGGCCTATCATTCTCCCTGGGTCACTTAACCTGAAAGGCCTACAATTCAGAATGCCTTAGTTAAGGCAAAGAGCCACTTTAAGATCTCTTGTATGGACTTCCAACATAGTTAAATTTGAAAGGGCTCCACGAGTCAAACACAGCAATATGAGCAAGACTGGGTACCTCATGTTTACCTCTGAAAGGCTGCACAATTCTAACAGAAGAAGCACAGCTTGCATCTGAACAAACATACTAAAACAAGGCAAGTAGGTCTCCTGTCAAATTGACCTGATTGCTAATTTTGAAAGAGCTAAATAAATAACAAATCACTTGAACAAGCACACTTGGGCAGATGAAATCAATAAACAAGGCAAGATTCAGTGAGGTAATACTCAATCTTTAATTTAATTATTATCAGTGCTTATTTGGGGAGAAACTAGGCATTAAATAGTAGAAGTCAAAACCAGAAGAAAACATACAACGTGAACAATTCAAATCAATGTCCTTAAAGCAAGCTTCACTTCAGCAGTAACCATTCTTCTTAATCCAATTTAGATGTTCTTTAAAAGTATCCAGTGCCATAGAACAGCCATCCTCTCCTTCACTGAGGCACATTTTAGGCGGTGCTGGATATTCATGCTTCAACAGCATGTTGTTTCAGTGTATCTTCAGAATTCCCTACACCTTCTCTCTCATTCCAACACCACATTCTTATAGTAAAAGCTATATGTCTTCCCTCCATTAAAAGAGCCATATGTCATCTGCCTCTCTCAAAAGTTGTATGTCTGCCTGCATCACACCAAAAGAGGTGGTTTCTTTTATACTGTGGCTTGATGGCTATTTTTAATCCGTTATATCAGTCAAGACTTGATGACTAAGAATTTACTCTTGCTGTCCTACCTGGCATCCTGAAGTTATTTTAAGCTAATTACGAGATGCAGGTTAAACAGAAAAGTCCAAAAAAGCTCCCATTTCACATCTTCTCACATATACACACTAGTTAGTGTATCTGAAGTTAAACATAAACATTCTAATAAATAATAACACTTCTTTCTAATTTTTGCATTACATTTGCATATCTATCCTATAATTCTCAGCTCATTTGCATCCTAGAATGCAACACTCTGTACAAACACATTGTTATTCTTGTCAATTTGTTTAGTTGATAGTTCAAAAGAAAAACAGATCTAAATTTGTCTAAAAACTCAACTTGTCTTCTTTCACACACCATCTGCATCTGATCCTCCTATCCTTACTGTATGATGTCACTGTGCTAATCACTTGCTTGTCAGAACTTCATGTCCAGTGCCTATGTTTTGCTTCTCTTAACCTTTTTGCTAAACTACCTTTTGAATACAATAAAATAAAAATATTGCTAGTTTTCCCATATGAGCTCTATAATATAGTTTTACTCTTGGTTACACTTAAAACCTATATATCTAAAATAATCCTAAAATAAATCATACAAATTGAATATTAAAAGTCTTATTTAATAAACTGAAAAAGACTTAGATATCATCCTCATTACAGCCTCTTTTTTCAAGCAGACAGTATCTCAGTATGAAACCCCTCTCTTGGTCTTTTTTAAATTCTGTATTTTCCTGTGCTTCTTGATAACAGGGAAAAGGATGAGCTACATAATATGACAACTGTTTTTTGATCCATTGAATGGCTTACCAGAACCTCTTCAAGGCCATCAAAAATCATTCTCCATGGTCTTACCACACTCATTTTACAACCAGGCCTTCACTTTTGTCACCACTGCCAGTACCTCTTGATCAAGTTCAGAGACACTCCTGCTGTCGATACATAAAAGTCCTATTTCTCCAATTTACCTGGCTCTGATTTCTTTCCTCATACACTTGCAGGTTAGGGTTAAATAATGATTCCAAATTAGGTTACTGTGGTGTGTGTGTGGAGGGTCCAATAATGGACTGGCACTGTTTTATACCTTGTGCTCAGTGTTGCCAGACTCTAAGGATGGATGAAGTGGGTTTGAGAATGTTATATTTAGTTTGCCCTCTCAAAGTGGGTATGGTCCTCATGTACTCTGTGAGATTTATATACATTTTTATAATTATTTCAATGTGAATCTATAGTATGACCAGATTCAGTAACAGCTAATGTTTAGTGCTTAGCTAAGATTAGTAATGCTTAGTTGTGTGTGTTTGTGCAGGCACTGACATGTAATAAGATCAGAGTATGCACTCAGGCAAACAATCACAATGGATAAAAAATACGTACCTAAATAAAAAATTAATGCAGCAGATTGTTGGAGATAAACATCTTTCATTTTTATATTTAATACAGTACCTGGTTTGTTCAAATTGATTTACCATATTGTGGCTACTAAATCAAAGAAAATTACTTCATGTTTGAAAATTAAATGTACATGTTCTGGTCCAACACACCAAAAGATCTACGCCTAACAGAAAATCTTAGACAGTACTCGACTGACAAGATGTTAACAGGCGGAAAGGCACATTAATAAGGGTGGCAGTTCTGTAGAAGACCATCTCATGTTTAGGGACAGGGCACTGAATGAAAATTGAAACTTACAGGATTTAAAAATCCAATGAATGTTGCACAATAGTCTTTTTTTGTAACACTCCCTGAATGTAGAAGAAATACATGTTTTCAAGTCATATTTTTCTTAGATAGTATAAAATTTCTTTATTTTTATTGTTATTACCTTATGTTATATTGCATTGCAAACTATCTAATTGGCCCAGATTGATTTATTACAGCATCCATGTTAATTCCTCTAAGCCTTGCAGGAAAATTTTCTGATAATCAGATGTTAAATTAGAATACAGCCCTATTCTCATGCATACAATTGCTTCTAGGAATATTTTTAATAAGGACCCATGTGTTTAATGTAGTAAATTAATTGCATTTGCAGGAAAGTAACCAATTTTAAAAGACTAACATTGACTTTGGTAACATTTACTATATATTTTGTTTCATTTTATAGTAATTCTGTCTGAAAATATTAGCTATTTCAATGTATTGCTTCATAATTTATCCTAGTTAAAAGCATGAAAATGTAACATGTAATACAACACAATTATATTTAGTCTGTGGGCGATTATAAAAGAATTACATTTAGCAAGATGCCTGGCAAACATTTCATTTGATTCTAGCTGACTGTAACATTTACAATTAATCTTTTACTTTATCTTTTGTTGTACTCGGTTAATCATTTGTGTAAATGAGCATGTCGCTCTGGAGAAGTTTTCCAAATGGAGCTTTCTCCTCTACTTGTATAATGATCAATTTTCAATGCTGTAATACCAAGCTAAATTATGACTAGAAAATTGCTTATTATGAAAAACAAACAGCTGATTTTTTGTAGTCATTTTGATTCTTTTCTTATTACATGAAAGTAAAGGAAAAAGAATGAAAATAATTATGACAGTAAACATTATGCAACCAAACATCAAAACATAGTCCCAAAAACGGTCAGGAATGAATACAAGTAAAATTAGAAATCTGCTTCTTTTAAGGTTTACTTATGCAATTTTATATTATTAGTGCTTATATCCAAACTTGCAATCTGTATTTAATGTAGCACAGTTCACCACACATTCTGATGGTGGGATATTGGACATGCAGTACTTTACTCTGTTGTCTAATATGGCACCATGACATGCAAGTAAGAATACCACTGTATTCTGTACAAATGTCAAAACTACCATTACTACTGTTACAATGAACTCCACTCCACTGTATGTAGTGGACTGTGATTTTATAGGTGATGAACTAGATTACCAATGACTTGCTTGGAATCACTAGACTAGTGACCTTCTAGAATACATTGGCACTGTCAAGGCTTGGTTGATTCCATATTGGCACATGTGCAGGTGAATGTGGATGTGTGCAAGTTATCCCTACACTGGGTTTTGAGGTTTATTCCTGTCCTGTGCCCAGTGCAGATACAATAAACTCTTGCCCCCCTGCAACCTTAAATTGGATTATGTGAGGTTGATAATGTAGCACGTATGTGTGATCAATAGCCAACTTTCATCGTAAAAATTTGTGTTAAATTTAATAACTCATGGGGGATTTGTCCATCTTGCTTTTCAGAATAAATCGCTTGCTACTAACACTCCTGAAAAGAAATTAAACAAATTTCCCACAAGCTTTTGTCTCTCTTCAACTGTATTATTTTGATAAAGCTTAAAATGAATAGTTTTTCACCCCCACCCCTGAGAATTAATATTTCTGATTAATATAATCCTTTGGAAAAACATATTTGCATCGGCTTCCATATACAGTATTATGAACTTTTCAAGGATTTTTTTCAAAATTTTTGGCGTAATTCTATATTTGCATTTAGATGAATTAGTTGCATATGGAAATGCTCCTTTTAGGTTAAAGTTGTGGTGATCGCCACACCTTTGATAAATGGGAAAAAAATTAGAAATAGTAAGAGTACTTTTCCCAGAATGGTGCAGGTTTTGTGTGGTTGTATTAGATGATTTACAGTGGTTTGTTTTTAATAAACTAATGTACACCCTATATCACAAAACTATCTTACTTTTCTTAACCAAGTAGGAAAGCTTACCAATTGAATGTTTTTCAGTGTTTCAAAAGGAATAAACTGACAACTCTACTCTTGTTGAAAAAAAAATCATATTTTGAATTTCATGCTTTTTTCTTACATTGATATTTTACATTAAGATTTGGGATTAAGTACTAAATATATGTGTTGTGTCTATATAAATGTGTATTTATGTCATAGTTATAATGCTAGGCTTCTAAATTCATTGCATTATTTTTTCTGTAATAAAATCTGCTAAATTACTGTAAATTCTTTACAATAGGAGAGGTTCTCAACTGTTTACAGTAAATTATAGGTCCTATACTGGTGTTTACAGTAGTTTACTGTGATTGCAGTAAGTTACTGTTTTTTTCATTTGCAGTTTATTACTGTAATATTTATGGCTATTACTGGCAACTCTGCCAGTAATTCACAGTAAATTCTGCAGTGATTTTTTTTTTTTACAATGCAGATTTGTCAAATTTCCTTTCTGTGCAATTTATCATGTACCTAATGATCTTCTTTTTTTAACTGTAGTTTTATTACCTTCTGAGAAGTGTATTCTTTAAAATGAAAAGTATTTGATTCTATTTATTTATTTGTTATTTTATTTTTTTATGCTTTTGATGCACAAAAGGTTAAAAAGCTGTATCTCTGAAATATTTATACTCACTTTCTTGACATCAACAAAAACACAATTCCAAGAATCTAAATTTCTAAAAGCAGTGGTAAGATGTGAAAGAGCTAGTGTAATATCAGATAAGTGAAACTCAGGTAAGTGGGGAAGGTATTTTCACAATAAGGAGAGGTGACACATTGCAGTCCTAAACCTTGAATGTTACAATCTACATGCATGATGATTCTGGAAAGATCAAGAGAAATGAAATGATGCAAAGGTTGTCCTGTGACAATGTCGGAAGTTTTTTTAAAAATTAGATAATGTAAAGGATGTTTAAAATGAGTAAATCTATGACAGAAGCTTACGGGACTGAACAAAACAAATAAAGATAAACTAAGGCACAAGATTAAGGTGACAAGGTACATCCTATAACATAACACACTGTCAGGGAGCATTAAAGATGTCACCTAGAGTAAAAATGTTTCAGATGAGCTGTGGGAAGTTACTGGAAACATGGGAACAGGAGTGCCAGTTTAAGTTTCTTTTCTGCAAAGCTAAATAGCATAGGACCCAGCAAGACAGGGATGCAATTTACTGGATCTTAGGTTTAGGCTTAAAGAAATATCATACAGCAAAGCTAAGTAGATTTCAATTGGTTGACAGAAGGAAGAAAATGAGGCACTAGACCATGTTAGAAAAGGGCAAAAAATGAAAGCACAGTTGTAAATCTAGAAGGGAGAGACCATCGAAGCTTCTGACATAAATAAGTGAGAGCTGTTGTAGCTGAGGTTTCCTTCAATTGCAAATTCATTTAAAAATGAGGATTCTGACATTAGACCAGTATTTTCATGAAGCGGAAACAGGAGGCTAACGCATTCAGAAACATTGGTGGGAGACTTTATAAAAAGTGCATGAAACAGGAATATTTATAATCTAAATGAAAATATTAAGACTGCTGTTAAAATAAATTATGTTGAGAGGGGGAAAAATGTCATTATGCAAATATGTGAGCTGTTTAACTATGTGAATGCAGGGGTGTAAATCTGTTGGCATACGCTGGGAGTTTGATGACAGCAATACAGAATTGACGCAAAATAATTTTATAAGCAGCGACAGAAGAAAGATTTGAACAAATTGAAAGTCTAGGAGTGTATTACATCAAACAGAATGTCATCAATACATAAACATAAGGAGGGAAAACTGGTTTACTACAATATACAGATGACTGAACAAATTGAAAAATCTTTAGCAAATAAAAGTCTTTTTCAAACAATAAAGAACAAGTTTCACAAACTAAGCATGCAACATTAACATAAAAATGTTTGAAATATAACAGCTCCAAAGGTTTGGGCTCCACTTCATCAATTGTACATTCTTGTAAATTCTGCTAGTATCCATATTGTTTTTATATGGGTGTATAATAAGCTCCTCTCACTTCCTAAAGATGTGTGGTAGGTTCAGTTTTTAATTCAATAGCTTGCTTGCTTGCTTGTACATGTTTCTAGGTATTATGCAATAACAGAAGTAATTAATCCACACATTATTTCAATACACAAACGTACATGAAACAGAACAGAGGAGTGTCAGTAACAACTTATAGTGATGGCCATGCTGGTATTTTTATGCAAACGACTAACAGAGGCACAATATGCACAGTTAATTAGCAGCCCTAATCAGGGTAGACTAGTGATGTCTACAGCCTGGATATAAATGCTGAGATAAAAGGGGTATGCTTTATACAAGCAAGCCTATCATTCCAAAGTTCTTGTGTCTCTGTAGATAAAGTCTCAACCTTATGTTATTTTATTAATACTCCAAATGTTTATTAGACCAGTATCTTCAGATTGTAATATATGCTTTGGTATTCATGCATTGATAAGGTCAGGTCCATCTTTTTATATTTTATAGGTTCTGTAGCCCGGTGAGTACATTGTAGCTGTTTTTACATGTTAGCATCATTTTCTTTGCTTTTGTACTGTATGGCTGGCTCCCTGACTTATGGATTCTAAATTTTTAAGATGGTTATGCCATTGTGACTAAATGGACAAAAGTATATGGACACCCCTCCATATTTTCAGTTGCTCCCATTGTTAACAGATGCATAAAATGAAGCAAAAAGCTATGCAGTCTCTTTTGACAAACATTAGCAGCAGAATGGGTCAAACTGAAGAGCTCAGTGACTTTAAATGTGGCACTGTCATAGGATGCTATCTTTGCCACAATTCAGCACATGACATTTCTGCTCTGTTTGGTGTGGAGAAACTCGTGTGTCCTGCAAAGAGCCCTGATCTCAAAAGTTCTGAACATCTTTGGGATGAATTGGAAGGCCGATTGTGAGCCAAGTCTTCTTGTTCAACATCAGTGCCTGACTTTACAAATGCTGTTTTGGCAGAATGAGCACAAAGTCTCATGCATACACTCCATAAAATCTTGTGGAAAGCCTTCCCTGAAGAGTGGAGGTTGTTATAGCTGCAAAGATGAGCCAACTTCATATTAATACCCCAAGTTTTGGAATGGGATGTTCAAAAAGCTAATGCAGATGTGATGGTCAAGTTGTCACAAATTTATAGCATATTTGCAATACAAAATTCTGAACCACTACTGTAATTCCATTGCCTGAATGGAGACCAGGTTTAGGACAGCATCACTTTCTCTGAAATCCACCACCATGCCCCAGGATTTGCTAAAGCTAAGCTACAGATGGTGCACCCTGCGTTAGTCAGCAGACTCTTTCACCACACTTCTGTATTCCATGCTCTGCAACCACATGCAGACACTATAACACCAAAGTCATCTGAAAACATGTGTAGGTCACTCAAAAATGTATTGAAAGCCTGACAGGTATATAATTAACAGGTAAGGAACCAGGATAGCTCATGGAGGAGTCCCAGTGTTGGTGGCCTCCCATTCTGACACACAGATTTAAAGGCCTTGCAAACTGTGTTCTGTTTCTCAAGTGCTCAGTAATCTAAAACAATGAATAATAATGATGCACTCCTTCATAGACCTTACATTATCTCCCACCAGTAATAAATGTACTGTATAGTGATGAAATAGCTAGAGAAGTCCAAAACATGATTATTATATAGTTGCCTTTTATATCCAGATAGGAATAAATCCTGTGTGGCACATAGATGATGGATTCATCCACCCCAAGATGGGACAATAGGGAAACTGCAGAGCATGGGGTCTGATGTGGTTAAGTACAAACCTTTCCAAGAATTGTCATGATGTGAGATGTTAAGGCAACATATCTATAGTCATTAAGCATTCTATAATTACTTTTCATTGGCACCAGACCTAGTCAGGATGTCTTCAGCATTGAGACTCTTTCTAGGCTATCAGAAGGGATATTGCTGAAGATATGCACATGACTAACTGGCTTCATGAACACCATGAAGCTGATACCATCAGGACTTGCAATCTGCTGAATATGAAGTCTCCCTAATTCTTTCTTGTCTGGGTCAGGAGTGATGGACATTCTACGACAAGAGTTGGGGCCATACATATTTAATTCATTTTGGCTCATGTTAATTCTTCATAGCAGTAATTACAAATGTGAACATTTTCAAAGAATTGACCGATCTGTTTTGAGACTGCTAGTTCAGAATCGTATGTGTTATCTGTTCACATCTGTGCAGGATGAATTAAAATGCAAATAGCAAAGAGTGAAAAGTAAAAAAATGTGAATGCCTGGTTAGTACACTAATAGCAATCCCAAATTCAAAATGATTCTAAGAAAGCAACAGCCTGCCTCCTAAATAAAAGTTTTTTCTTATAAGTGCCATCTAGGGATCTGGAAAAAACAAAATGATTTTCCACCCATTTAAATCATCAGATTGTTCTGTTTTTATCATTCTCTTTACTTTTTTGATGTGGAAATAACCTTTTCCCATTTTTTAAATTTAATGGACATGCTGACCACCCAAGGATGCTCTAGGATGACATCAACAACATAGGTCAGTACATCAGGTTGCTAACGTTTATTGGCCAATTCAAAGACTATAGACTATTTCCATAACATTGTACATAACATTTATAAATTGTGCTTTAAAATATTAACTAAATGAGGCTGGAAAATATATAGTAAATGGGTTGGGTAATAGGTAGGAAAAATAGAGTTTTTAACTTTGGTTTCTATTTTTGAGACCTGATGGCACTTAAAATGTAATAAATCAATTTTATCCCCTCCTTAGCCTTTATGCTTAAGACTCTCCTGGCATACTTGTAGTCTTTCTCCCTTTTTCATATGAACTTGTTTATGTTCAAATCTTTGGATTTGGTAGGGAAAAGAAAAACTTAGAATAATCTGAGACAAACATAGGGACAGCATGCAAACTGGACACAGAAGGCAAAATCAGCCCAAAATGAAAGCTGAGATCCAAGCCCTCTAAGGAAATAACTCTAACTGCTGTGCCATCACACCACACAAAAATGAATTGTTGTTTTTAAGCTATGATGAGAATAACACACATTTCTATAGATATTCATAAAGTTTGTTGTTTTTTGTTTAATTTTATACTTATGTAACATAGATGCATTTTACAAGAATACTTTAGTTTAGAGAGCAGACAAAAAATACATTGAACCATCTGTTCTTTGGCAAAAGTGTAAACTGAAGATACATGCTCAGCTGTTATTGTAAAAGCCAAATACTCTGAAGCAGCAAACAAAGAGAGTTTGTATTTACCCACAAACTACATCCAATTCATTGTGTGATTTCATAAAGCCTGTTTTGGTATACTTTTTACAAAAAACCATATTCATGCTCAGCCAGTTTTCTTCTACAAGCTGCTCCCTTTTCTGCATTTGAAGACATGTTAAAATACTAGTTTTACTGTCTTCTTATACTGTCAAATTAAACCAATATGTCTTATGCTGAGTGCATAACCTCTTTGAAAAATAGGTTCTCTTCCTCATAGCTAGTCCAAAACACACATATACTTTAAACAGGTGGTGAAAAACAAAACACTCAAAGATTATAGAAAAACAACACTAAGCTTGGCTTTTAATGTTGATTTAAATTCTTGAAACAAACAGCTGTCAAGGCACTGGAAGGCAGCATACCATCAGAGCAAGAGTCTCTGGCATGACAGGAACATTTGCAATTTCCATGTCTGTGGCTTTAGTTTTGGCTCTTCAGCTGTGTCCAGGTAGCTTGGTTTGGTAGATGGCTTGATGAACAACACTCACATTTTAACCATTGTGACAAAGTGACAAACAGAGCAGGGTATGTGAGCTGCTCTTTTTTATTTTTTTATTCAGCTATTATTTACAATAATTCCTCTAATTAACCATGCAGCTAGCTCTATTTGCAGTCATTCCCTGTAATGTGTCCCACACTTTTTTTCTCTGTAATTAGAATATTCTGGCAACTTCTTCATTGTTTAAATACTATGGGACAGTCATTCAGCTGTGACAGGTATTGAAGTTTTAACCTGAATGTTTATGTTTGAAGGGCACATATCTCACAGCTCTTATATCATCTAATATTTAATCACAAGCTAAAATATTTTTCCATGGTATGTGTAGCCCAGAATCAGATAAAGATACATCAAAGTCCAAATTACACAAATATAGGAAGCAATTACATTTTATTTCATAACCACAAAAACATACATCACAATGGAGCCCCTCAGGGGTCTGTCCTTGGATTGGTACATTTTCTGATTTACATTACTGACATTAATTCTGGCATAGTTAGATAAACTTGTGAAACGCTGAGATGACACTAAAATTGGAGGGATTGCAAAACATGAGGAGGCAGAAAAAATAATTCAAAAAGACCTGGACATACTTCAGAACTTGGCAAACACCTGTAAAAATGCAGTTTAATGTATTAAAGTGCAACGTGCTACACATGGGCAAAAGTAACATCAGTTATAAATACAAGATGGGAGACACTGTCGTACAGGAAGCAGCCTCTGAAAAGAATTTAAGCGTATATGTTGAATAAACATTTTCATTGACTAAGCAAAGCACAGAAACAATTAAAAAGGCAAATAAAATGTTAGGTTATATCACAAATACTGCTGAATTTAAGTCGAGGGACATTATGCTCAAACAATATAATGGACTAGTAAGACTACATCTGGACTACAGTGTGTAGTTCTGGTCACCACAGTACAAGAAACACATAGCAGTACTTGAAGCTGTGCAGAGGAGAGCAACCACATGCATCCCAGGACTTAGGAACATGCCCTACTCTGGCAGACTCAGAGAGTTAAAACTGTTCAGTCCTGAGCAGATGAGATTGCGTGGGGACCTAATCCAGGTATTTAAAACCCTAAAAGGCACTGATAAAGCAACACTCCTTCAGCTAAAGGGTGAATCACATTCTCAAGGACATCAGTGGAAATTAAGGGGAAGTGCATTTAATACTGAAGCCAGGAAATACTCCTTTACGCAAAGAGTTGTGGGACTCTACTGAGACATGTAGTTGAAGCAGAAACCTTGACAATGTTTAAGAAGAATCTGGATGAGACATTGAGACAGCTTAGCTATTCTGGAATGCAGTCTGTTTAATGTTTCTTTATTGGTACTCTGACAACACCATTTAGTTGTTTTTTTTTTTTTTTTGTTATTTTGTTTTTTTGTGTTAGGTGCTGTCATTTTGTGACATTATGTCTTTTTGTTTATGGTTGCTGCACCCATTGCTAGTCATATGATATGGAGGCCATGTGTACTATGTTAGCACATCCCAACTATATAAGATGATGGCATGTAGTCCAAAGACAAATGGTATAATTACAGTTAAAATCACATAAAAGGTACCTTGTGTAAGGGTTTTGCATGTGTATTCTAATTTTAACTTTTGGTTCTGTATTTCTGGCTTTGACTTTTGATTCTTTCTATCTTTATATTATTATATTATTTCTATATTATCCTGACCCCTGCCTGCTTAATGATTAGCCTTTTCTTATTTGCTTCTGCTCATCTATTTGTCATTTTCCTCTTACCAGTTCCCATTGGACACTCTTAGTGTTTCCTTAACATATACTAATTATTATATTATTTGCTACACAGCTCACAATGTGGAGTTTAGTGCTGCTCCTCTATTGCCCCAGAGAACTGGATTCACTTTCAAGCTCAATTATTATATGAGAGCATGCACATTCACCTTGTGTTTATGTAGATTTTCTTATGGCATTCTAGTTTCCTCTTACACCCTTAAGACTGATTTATTTGATGACTTTAATTTGATCCAGTGGGGTGAGTGTGCACTGCAAATGAAGGCCATATACTATCCAGTGGTGATTATGATTAATGCTATTAATATTCATCCCACATCCTTGCAATGAAATAAACAAGTTTAGAAAATGCTTTTTGCGCTCAAAATCCACACCAACATTCTGTCTTTAAAGACACCATAATTATATCTTGTGAATGTTCTAATCTGTGTAAACTTGAAACAGTAATGATCTTAAGGATTTGGAAAATGGATGGATGGATATGTAGGAGAAAAACTCCTGCACTGACATTTTAAAACCACATGAATTAGATTTTCTGTATATTACACTAAAATATAACCATATGATGTAAAAAAAATATAAAAGTCTGTGTTCAATCAAATTGCCTGTGTTGACAGGTGTGAACTTGTGATGGACATCTCATCAGATTGTACTTTAAATTCAATATAAAATGGTTTGACACTACTACTGGACCATTTCACTCTAGAAATCATATAACCCCTACATATACAGATATCAGTTAACTTTCTTGAATAACATATTAATTTTTCTAAAAATGAATTGACATTTTTGAGACTTTTCACGCTTTCTTCACTCATTGTGCTGGCAATGTAGACCTGATGATGAATGACAGACTTCTTCACCTTCATGCACCAGCTTCTTTTTTCCACCCAACACACATATTTGTCGATTCTCCCCAGATCTCAAGCCCTCAGCAGAGTGGTCACTGAAGAAAGTGAAAACTGCTTCCCCTCCCCTTCCAAGTGTCAGCAAGCAAATTCCAGTTGGCACATAACACTGATGGGATTCAAAACTGGCCATTGCTGCTCACTTAGAAAATTCATTTTTATGTCTCATCCATCACAGTTGCCTGCCTGAATGCTTTTAGTATGCTGAAATTCATTTCCTCACTTTACATTTTGTAATTTTCTTTCTTTATGTACAAGAAACTAAAGATAAACTGTCAAAACAAAAGTAGACAAAATCCAAAATGCAAATGTACTTTTTAACGCATGAATGAAAGGAAAGAGAGTTATTGCTTGACACAAAGTGTGTATTTAGAATATTCTGCTGCTCTTTCTGCTCATGAAATACTGTCAGAATTGATAGCAGAGTACACTATGAGGCAAATGTCTTCTCACATATCAAGGCTATTAAATAAATGATGAGCATTATACTCAAATTAAAAAGGACTAAATCATATTTTTAAATTTGTGTGACAACAAGAATAGTACTATCATTCCTTTCACCTAACTATATTTATCCATTGTAAGTATATCTAATTACCCCT